>NC_137504.1:24690000-24762500 GCF_041902795.1 Electrophorus electricus
TGTGTAAGACTCTTCTATAGAAATCGTTTGTCCATGCATCTTCCATTGGCTTCAGTTCAGTAACGTTCAGTCTATAATCTTTATAGATCGCTGGCTCTAAGACCTGTACAAGTTATGATAATACAATTCTCTTACACACACACACACACACACACACACACACACACACACACACACACACACACACACACACACACAAGTTTTTCTGTTTCTGACTACAATTCTCAGAGAGAAACTCACACATATATTAAGTGAGCCAGACTTCTGCCAGTGCATTGCAGTGTTTCAGAGGAGCACAACGTCAGACTACCAGCGCTAACTTTGCACTGCCATCTAGTGTTTATATCTAGGAAGTACATTACCAGGGTAACGCTAATAAAGAGGTTAAGAGTTGAATGGTCTAATAACTCTTGGTGCGCATCCAGGTAAGGAAGAGTACATTGTGAGGGAGACAGAGATCGACATGAGGAAAGTAACAAAACATTAAAAAAAAAATGTGATAAAAAATGTGAAAATGTGGATAACTATGTGTGGACGTGTGTATGTGTGTGTGTGTGAGTGTGTGTGTGTGTGTGTGTGTGAGTGTGTGTGTGTGTGTGTGTGTGTGTGTGTGTGTGTGTATGTGTGTGTGTGTATGAGTCTGTGTGTGTGTGTGTGAGAGAGAGAGAGAGAGAGAGAGAGGTGGGAAAAACTCTACCATTTTCTCTATTGTCTGCATATCTGCTGAGTAGTAAAACTGGGAAAATAATTGTGACCCACTTTGACTTTCCTCTGTGGGAAGCAGCAAGGACTCAGCTACACATTAGCACATGATCCACGTCTGAGTGTGTGTGTGTGTGTCTGTGTGTGTGTGTGTGTGTGCGTGTGTGTGAGTGTGTGTGTGAGTGTGTTTGTGTGTGTGTGTGTGTGTGTGCGTTGTGTGTGTGAGTGTGTGTGTGTGTGTGCGTGTGTTTGTGTGTGAGTGTGTGTGTGTGTGTCTGTGTGTGTGTGTGCGTGCGTGTGTGTGAGTGTGTGTGTGTGTGTGAGTGTGTTTGTGTGTGTGTGTGTGTGTGCGTGTGTGCGTTGTGTGTGAGTGTGTGTGTGTGTGTGCGTGTGTATGTGCGTGAGTGTGTGTGTGTGCGTGCATGCGTGTGCGCGTGCGTGCGTGTGTGTGTGTGTGCGTGCGTGTGTGTGAGTGTGTGTGTGTGTGTGTGAGTGTGTTTGTGTGTGTGTGTGTGTGCCTGTGTGTGTGTGTGTGCGTGCGTGTGTGTGAGTGTGTGTGTGTGTGTGAGTGTGTTTGTGTGTGTGTGTGTGTGTGTGCGTGTGTGCGTTGTGTGTGAGTGTGTGTGTGTGTGTGCGTGTGTGTGTGCGTGAGTGTGTGTGTGTGCGTGCATGCGTGTGCGCGTGCGTGCGTGTGTGTGTGTGTGCGTGCGTGCGTGTGTGTGTGTGTGTGTGTGTGTGTGTGTTCGTTCCATCTGGGTCACTCATCTGAGGCTAAAGGGCAAAGAGATGGAGGGGTTCATCGCTGCTCACTGTAGTTGGTGAAGATTACTCAGGACAAATGAATGATTAATCACTATTCACTAAGTGTATTGGTGTACAGACAACAAGTTGTTTTTCCTTCATGCAGATTCCAACCAAAAACAGAAGTTTAAAAAAAAGAACAAAAAGGAACCAATGAATAATGTATATATGTAAAATAGGTTTACCTCAGCCCCTCATCTAAGATGTTTCTTCACAAACACAAACCTGTGCAGGTTCAGCTGGGCCACACACTCTCTCCCACACACTCTCCCACGCACTCTCTTTCACGCGCACACACACACACACAATATTTATTTATTTGTTTGCTTGTTTGTTTGTTATATTTATACAGTGCCTTTCTCATTCCCAAGATTTCTGCACAAAGAACTTGGTGGGGAGGGTGAGGGTTAGTGAAGGAGAGTGCAGGTAGAATAGCGTTGAGTGAAAGGGGAAATCTTTAGTCGACATTGGAAAGATGTAACAGTAGAACAGTCCCGGAGAGACCGAGGGCATTCCAGCTTCAGTACCACAGCACTAAGTGCCCTGCCACAATCCTCCAAGGACATCCACGATCCATAGAGGAAAGCCTGGAACAGGCACACTGCGCAGATTACTGCCAGAAGATCTATGAGAGTGAGAAGGGTTATAAAGATGAAGGAGTTCAGAAAGAGAAGCAGGAGCAGGATGATGCCAAGCACAGAGTGTGAGAGAGGGTTTGATATTTAATATGGGGAGAGTCTGGGAACCGGTGTAAGTGATTAAGACCGGGAGCAACGTCAGCAGATCTCTTTGTGTGTGTGTTAGTACTCTAGCAGCGGAGTTTAGAATGTATTGAACTCAGATATTGAGCAGGAAGAACTATAAAAAGGTAATTACACTATTTAGCTGACACATCTATCCAAAACAACTTCTAATTATGACAGAGTACAACTTGAGCAATTAAGGGTCTTGCTCAGGGAGCCAACAGGGGCAATTTAGCAGGGATAGGGCTTGAACTGGCAACCTTCTGAGTACTGGTCACCTTCACCACTGAGCCACCACTGCAGTAGTCAGTAGTTGAGCTGATGAAGGCATGGACTGGAGTTTTAGCATCGTGAATACTGAGAATAGAGTAAGACAGGCAATATTACGGAAATGACGAAAACATTTTGTGAGATGAGATATGGGACTGTAGAGAAAGTGTAGAATCAAGAAGGATTCCACAGTTTCTAACAACCTGAGTAGGTTTAACACTCACACCAACTATGGCAACTCCAAAACCAGATGATATGGAGACTTGGGAGATAATTTCAGTTTTATCTGTTTAATTTAAGAAAACTCTCATTTATCCAGAGTTGGAGATCAGAGATATGCTGTCAATACATGAAAGCTAAGTCCATGATGATGGTTAACTGCTCCAATCCATAGCACATAGATAATAAAAAGGAGGGGGCTATGAACTGAGCCTCGGGGCGTGCCTTGAGCGATGGGGGCAATGAATGATTTTGTTTTCCTAAGGAGACAAAGTGTTTTCTGTTGGAAAGGAATGACCTAAAAAAGTGTTGGCTGGAGTGTTGTTGCCCCTTGTATCTGTCTCACCAGTCACCTTTAATTCTCTCTCACGTGAGTAATGGCAAACAGCTCTGCTGTGGGGGAGTGGGTGTGTGTGTGTGTGTGTGTGTGTGTCTCTGTGTGTGTGTGTGTCTGTCTGTAAGTAAGAGAGAGAGATAAAGAGAGAGTAAGACAGACCCCTCCTAGCAGAACTGCTTGGTCGAAGTTCTTGTTATAGCATTGTGAAGCACCCGAGTGACCCTGTCACAATAAAGGTCACCTCACAGCACTGTGGTGCTGAATAGGAGGAAGACGCCTGTCTCTCTTCCATATTGCACTGTTCCCCTCGGCGTCTCTTTTTAAATCCTGTGTATGCTGGTTTTCCTGACCTTGGAGAGCTGTTGAGCCAAAGCTACTGTAACTGCACTAGTAATGAGTGCCAGTGAACCCTGCCACTAGCATGCAGGCACACACACACGTGCACACACACTCTGCCGATGACATACAGTTTCCTGCAGTTCGCCAGCATGTCTGTGTGTGTGTGTGTGTGTGTGTGTGTGTGTGTGGGTGCGTGTGCGTGTGTGTCTGTGTGTGTGTGTGTGTGTGTGTGTGTGTGTGGGGTGGGGGGCTGTTTCCTCATGCTCTCATTTCCCAACTTACCTGATACAGCTATTGAAGGGCTCCATCATGTGAACTGGACTATCACTGGCTCGGGCACGTTTGGGAGGGCAGGAAGAACCGGGCAGGGCAGTTATATTTAGAGGCCCCAAGTCTGGACTGGTGAATTCCGCTTCATGACGTCACACCGGAGGGCAAGGTAGTCTGTTACAGAATCATATTATTCCCTGCCTGAGAAAACAGCTTTCACCTTTCACCATTCTGGTCTCCTTTACCCCCTAATGAATCACTGCAGAGTGACTGGAAGGGTCTTGTGTGTTTGAAGCCAAGGCTTTGGCCAAGCGCTGCACCGACAGACGTCTCACGGCGTAACTAATGACCCAGGGGCCGACCCTAGTTACAAATCTACTGCTGGTCACCCGGGTTCAAGTGGGAGATGATGGGAAAAGCCGGGACGAAACAATGCACACTGATTAGGACTCGGGAATCTGTGGAGGGGCTGTGGCAGCAGCATACCCTCAAAGCGATGGCGTCACCTCCCAGACTCTCTCAGACTTATCTGTTGGATAAGAGGTGATTTCAGGGGTTTGGCTCAGGACTGTTAAAATGCTTGCTGTCAAAAATTAAGAAACATGGGACCTTTTGTTTCTCTTTAATTTATTTTGTTGGAGTAGTCATGTTTTAATTATGTGGCTAAATACTGACAGTGAAATAAAGTAGAATGTGAGCCTGTTTTTAAATGCTGATTGATTTTGAATGCTTGTAATTTTAATATTATTAACCTCCACAGGCACTGAGCCTAATTTATAGTGTTAAAGTTGCCTATTACAATACCATGCAAGACCACCCAACACAAAGCTGTTTAAAAGAAAGGGTTCGTATGCACCAGAACATAAAATGGTCTCATGGCACATTTATTTTGCATCTCCTTCTCTCTTTCTCTTTCTCTCACAAAGGAAATCCCCACTGCTGTTAAATTGAGGGTTGTACTCTGCTCTGCGCACCTGCTGGTCTTAATTGTGTCTGTAACATTTGTCATGCTGTAACATCCAAGTGTTCTTGCTTTCTTGTCATTCTTGTTGAAACACACACTACGTGCCCAGATAACCATCTTATCATCTCTGGTGTCCTCAGACCTGTGTACGGTACTGTTAATGTTCCGGACCCGTGTGTTGTTTACAGTTCAATCTTTTGTGTACAAGACCATTCAAAGTTTGGATAAGATATCGTCCGTGTCATTACTGGTGAGAGTATGTGCGAGTGAACCGATGTCGCTCTGCCACCTGGTGGACATCGTTGGTAAATACTGATCATGCAACGCTTCACGCGCTGGAACGCAAGCGGCCCTGCAGAAACAGGCGAACAGAAACACCTGCAGATAGCATGTACTCCATAACACTCCACCAGCTTGGACAAAGTGAATTTCATGATATCCCATTATATTTACTTGAAAGTAACTCAACAGTTAGTAAAGGTATTATAGATCAATGAAAAGGAAAAAGCCAAGTCTCCATTCTCGACGGTTTAATACAAAAAAATCACATTTACCCAGATGGGGGGAACAGGTCTCTGTCTGAAAGCTCAGACGCAAGCAATTAACCCCCCTTCTACAACTCTTCCCAAAACAAGCAGTTAATCAGAACACACATTACTCCATCAGAATTCCATCAGTTCAAGTCAAACATCCCAAACACTTCTGTTTAGTGCAAACAGAACAAAGGTTGAACACTGTGTGGGAAAGTTCCCTGTTGCCTCAGATCTCTGCAAAAGCTTCCCTCATTTATTCTGGTTGATCACTGACAAGGATGTCTCCATCTTAGTTCCAATTTATTCTTCATAACGTCTTAAATGGCTTTAAAGCTAATGAAGGAAGAGTCTTTCAGTACCCTGCAGCTCTGAGAAGGTCCATTGTGTAATAACTTGGACCCAGCTCCTGAACTATTTTGAAGAAAGGGACAATGTCAGTTTTGACCAATTAGGCCCGACTGTTTAAATTTGATATACAATCCTGCACGTACAAGCCTTCAATGGAACAACTTAAAACATGTGGATCTGAATGCATTGAAAAAGAATTAGGCATAAAACATACAGATAAACATACAGATCTGGCTGTGCTGGGACAGGATTAAGCATAATGCCTACAGCTATCCCATACGGATCTGACTGCATTAACACAGAATTATACAAAGGCTAAGTTTGGGTACAGCACCACACCTTTTTCTCAGTTCGTTCATTCATTCATTCACTCACTCATTTATTTATTTATTTATTTATTTGTGTATTAGCTATATATTTATGTAGTATGAATTAGATTATTTTGTCATGCATATTGTTGTTGGTTGTTTGTTTCTCTGGCTCTAATCATCGTACCAATTTATTTTCCATCTACAGCTTTTAGCACACACTCTTGCCCATAGGGTGCTTGGTTATCTCCATGGAAGTGATGCTCATGATAAGCCTCTAAGACAGAGTCTAAGAATATTTTCTCACAACAACAAAAAAAGAATCAATGCCTTGTCATCCATTCTCTCCCCATCATTTCTCTAGCAGTGAGAAAGCTTTCTGCCTGTAGTGAACCATGCAACCTTGGTTAGTTGGTCTCAAAAAACAAACAACAACAACAAAAACAAACAAACAACTAACTCTCCAGTTTGCTTTGAAGTACCTTTTGTGTAAACTATGTTTGGTAAAGAAACAGGCTATAGTGCTTTTGATAAATGCAACACTGTATTATTAAAATTACCAAATTCTGTCCAAATATTACCAAAATAAATATAACTAAGGTTTTGTAGTTTAATCTTATTTGGCCACAGTATACCTTAAACTATCCTTATTATATGACCTGATGCTCAAAAAGATTATTAATTTGTTAAATGAATGATAACAGCAAGCAATACAACATACAATTGACCTCATAAATGTAGAAAAATTAATAGCAACGCACCCTCCAGGTACAGGTTTGTGTACATGCATCATCCCATATGCCCTCACAAAAACAGCAACTTTTGTGATTTCCTTTTGCCACAAAAACGTTGTATATATTTATGTCTGGAAAAAATAAAATATGCGTGTGTGTGTGTGTGTGTGTGTGTGTGTGTGTGTGTGTGTGTGTGTCTGTGTGTTGGTGTGACACTAGAAAGCCCAACAGAAAATGCACACCTATGACAACAAAACGTCAGATACTAAAGATTCCCATAAATGTGGCCTGAGCAGACAGGATAAGGTCAGCAGATTTGCGTGGGACGGAAAGTTCTAGAACTGATCCTGACTCCAGGAAGTGAGCGCCTGAAAGAGAAACACACACATCTCTCATTGTGGACTTTTCCTAAGAAACTGATTGGCAGGAAACAATGTTCTCTAGTTTCTTACTGTTTATCGGCAAACATGTTTAAGGTTCTCTCACTAACATCATTCACAGCAACACTAACAGACCATGAATTTTAACACTAACAATCCAAAGTAATTAACACAATAATATAAATCATTTAAATCATTGCGGGATCCTGGTCCTTGTCCATTCTGAACTTGGAGTGACCCCGCAAGTCTTGTTTCTTGCTAAAACCAGCTGAACAGCTGGATTGGATTTGGTTTTTTTTTTGGTAATTAGCTGAGTCAGCTCTCTCTTTTGCCAGCTACAGGTCTAGACCTGGCAGAGCTGCTCAGTTTGAGGACACTGAACTGACAGCAGGCAGCATAGGACCAAACCTGTGAGCTTTACGTTTGTCACCAAGTGCTCTGTGAGTCTTCAATGTCACTGAATCTCTCTAAATGGAACGGGATAAAGAAGAGGCCTTCACCTGCAGTGTAGCAGGAGTTGAGAGGGAGACTGACGTTCCTGGGCATGCTCTTCAGACATTTCATCAGTTTGGTTTCAGCCCCGTTTATCCGCTTGGTGATCACATGACCCATGACCCAGGTGGTGTCTTTATACAGCACCTGGAGCCGATGAAGTGCACAGGTGAGGTTACATTTTGCATGCGCAGGTGAGTAGGCGGCCTTTGTGGGCGCTCCCCGGCAATCAGGTCATGCTTACCTGACTGTAGATAAAGTAAGTGCCATTGTTCACCACAGTGATGGTTTCCCCCGATAACTGCAACCCCGCCCCGTAGCTCTGCCCAAGAGCCCAAGTAAGGACCGTCAAATCACGCTCGTCTGAGTAGCAGGCCAGCAAACGAAACACCGTCATGGAAAGAGAAGAACGCGGTGGCTGATATGAAAAAAGCGAGCCCAGCTTAAAGACGACGGGCGCAGATGCAGGTGAGAGCAAGTCAGAGCTGCCTACCGTAGGAATGAATAGAGGCAGGGACCAGGTGCACAAAGGTACGCTGCTCTGCTGTCACATGTGTTCAGTGTGACAGAGGCAGAGGGGATGAGAGGATGTATTCATGGTTGTTTGTGTGTATGGGTGAGTGGGAGAGAGAAGAAGAAGAAGAAGATAAAAGGGTGAATTTTATATTTGATCATGGCTATAATAACAGAAATAATAAACCATTATTACAACCCAAGGGTCTTTTATCAATTGTGAATCAATGTGAAACCTGTTTCTGATAGGAACCCTGTCTAAAATATAGTGTCTAAAATATAGTTTCTTTGGAAATCTTAGAACTACACTATCATTTTTTTGCTTCTACCTTGTCTTTACTCCAGTTTACTGGAATTACTACCTGCATTATTCTGTAGATAGATAGATAGATAGATAGATAGATAGATAGATAGATAGATAGATAGATAGATAGATAGATAGATAGATAGATAGATAGATAGATAGATAGATAGATAGATAGATAGATAGATAGATAGATAGATAGATAGATAAGCTGTTAATGTATCTAACATTGTTCTTAAATTAAACTAACTGCCCTACTTATGGCTTTGTAAAGAGTGAAGTGACTCACTCTGTCTCTTCCTTCTTGGATTCTGTTTTGATGACGCACCTCTTTTCTTTCTGCTGTTTCTCAAAGGGTGGGTCAAGGAAACCTGACGGGCACATACAGAGAGATGCGCATATATGGTTGTTTTTAAATTATATTTTGCATGTAATATTTCTGTAAGTGAAAATGAAAATATTGTAAATGCCAACGAAACTAACAGCCAAAGTCAAATAGGCATTCTGAAGTCATTTTTAAAAGTCCGAGAACCTTGAATATTGGGTAATTTCCTGCTGAAAGACCGGGGCCTCGTTAACCGCAGCTTCTTTAAGGAATTAAAGATTTAGAGACAATTTTCAGATTGCTTGAACGTTGCTTTAATACTCTTTATGTTTCGGTAGAAAATGATCTTTTACGGCGCAAAACACTGTGAATTCCGGATAACCAAATTCAGCAAGTCCATACTCCGCAGTAGCAGTCAGTCAGAAAGATATTCACTTACCTACCCCGCAGCAGGCGGTAGTGTACGGATAGGTCCCGCGCTCCCCGCACGAGCCTGTCAAAGACATGACGTGCTGCTCCAGGTTCAACAGCTCGAGTCGCAGCGTCTGAATGCGACGCCACTGCACGGCCAGGACAGCGACGCAGACACAGGCGAGCGAAATGATAACGGTGCACAAGATCAGTGACTTCTGCATTCTCGCATGTGCTTATCAAAACAAATGAGCACTACTTAGATATTTATAGTGCTTTGGTAGCGTGTATTACTGCTAAAAGGCGCGGTGTGGAAATTATGTGGCAGTTGACTGGTTTCTTAGAAATTGCGGTTCTTATTTTTTTTTTTCGCCCCCCCAGACTGCTCAGTTTCACTTTCGCGTGGGAGTGGAATGTTTCAGTTAGTCACCATTTGGCCAATCGTTTGACCAAATATCCAAATGCACGTCAAATGATAGATGCACGTATGATAATGTGCCGTAGAGACAACCCCTGTCTATTAGCGTGCGTTCGTTTCAAGCATTGAAGCAACTGAAGGAAACAAAAACACGCCGCATTTAATCTTTTTGCACCCCCCCCCCCCAAATGTATTATGAAAATAAACTACGATAAGCAAGCAAATAAATAGACAAAAACATTTCAATGGTACAACATAAAATGAGTCACTGAATTCACTTGAAACCAAAGGAGCTTTTTTAATTTTGCATTTAAAAAAAAATCAAATCGGATGTAACTATTTTTAAGGGACTTCAAATCTTAAAATTGCAGTGTATTTTTACCAGTAGACAGCTATCTATCATAAAACTCAGCATCTTGGCTGTAAACACAACCAAACAAATATACAATCAACACCAATAACTGTAAAGAAAAACTATGACCATTTAAGGCCAATAAGCCTAAACTGGATAGTTAAATGTATAACTATGGTATTAAAACTTTCCACAGACTAAATCAAGTAAAAATGGCTCTTTACAGGTCAGGTAACTTCTTGCAGCGCAAAGACGAATAAAAATGATGTTTCTGAATATTAAAACGCTTAAGAATGTTGATAAATTCAACAATTTAAAGTGAATAACCATAATAACTTCTACTCCTCAATATTACAGAGAATTCCCAAGAATTCAGTGAATTCCCAAGAACTCAGTGTCGGACAGGGCAGGGTTTTCTCGCTTCATTTAGGCTCTTCTGTAAGCTGTTCCCGAGAAGACGAACGACATCATCGGATTCGCGCCAGGAGCAAGGACTAACACGTCCTTACAACCACCATGAGGGTGCTTGATCATGTAAAATAACAGATTTTTTAATTAAAAACTGGAATAATTTTATGCAAAAAATAAATTATAACCTTTTAAAAAAATAAAATGAGACAGCCTCGTTAAAAAAAACCCAGACCAAATAGAGCAAATAGGTGAACTTTTTTTTTTTTTTGGACAAACGGACATTATACCTCTTGGTTGATCAGGCTGGCACTTGGGTGTAGAGGGCTATGGAGCACCTGCAGACTAGGAGAAGGCCTTAGTCCTGGGTTGGGTGCGGGGATGGCAAACCCAGCGTCAGTTAGCTCGCTTTGCTCCGGGAGGTCGCTCTTCTCTGGTCTGGACACAGCAGTTGAGCCCCACCACTTATTTTCCTTCATCCTGTAGCATGGAGAGTGGAGCTGTAGTAATAAAGGCCAATCTCAAGACCACATATTAATCGCCTCTGTCTTCTCATGCACTTGAGTACATTTTAGAACATGGTCTTGAATACAGAGGACTCAACTTTTACAAAAATTTAAAAATAGCACAGAATACTTCATCCTTGTCATAAAAGAAATGCAGAATTTCTAGAAGCAAATGATTAAGTTGTTCGAGTTAAACTGCAGCTATTGATTTTTAATTGATCTTTTTTTTTGGCCTCAGTCATGACTTGGCCACTTGACCCAGTTGCATGCTGACCCCCATCCCTGTCCTCTGTAGGTCTTGGCCTGGACTGTGACTTGACTGGACTCATCTACAGAGCTCTTTAACACAGCACCAGCAGGGACCATGCCTGCCTCTGGACTCTTATTTCTTTGTCTCATTCTACTTCTGTTTTCCATCTCTGCTTCCTTCTTTCTCCTTCCATCTTTTCCTCTTTCCCTCCGTTCCTCCCTCCACCTCTCCCTCTCTCCAACAATTGCTTTAATTCTCTTGTTGCCTCTCTCTCTCTCTCTCTCTCTCTCTCTCTCTCTCTCTCACTGGTCTATGAAGCTCTGTTTCCTCTTCAGGTCTCCTATGTGCTGTGTGACTGATGCCTGTCGCTGTGCCGTGTCTCCCCTCTGTGTTCTTCCTCCTCTCTTCGTCCTCCTCCTACCCATCAACTCCGCCGGGGAGGGCAGCTTCTCCAAACGAAAGCCTGCTCTCCTTTCTCCTTTACGGTCACACACCTGGCCAGGTTGTCAGCAGCACATTCAGGACCTGCACCTAAAATAGTTTCTCTATTCTCTATACACATAGCCTCACTTTAAAGTTACATTATCTCCTGTATCAATCAGAGTGATCTAAATGATCTATTTAAAGTAATACAAATGAAAAAAGAAGAGTGACCTGACCAGATCAGCAGAGGCACTGCAGAGCGTGTTTATTGAACTGGCACAGGATGGATCATAGCCTAACAATTCCCCCCTGACAAAAGGACACATTTGCTGACATTTTTAGCCTTTCAAAAACTTAAACTAATTAGACAAAAGTACTGAGAGGAATTTAATATTTGTTTGTTTATCCTCGTATGTTAATATTTGAGTTATTGCTAATTATAGACAGTGGGACAAAATAGGCTACAGTATGTTCAGTATGTTTACAGTATGTTCTGTAAACTTAGTTGTGCTCATAAACGTTATATCAAGCTTTGTGAAGGTATTACGACTACTAGTAGAAAGTCTACCCAGGACGGTGGAGAATTCTGTCCCAAAAACAATCATCATACTGGCTGAGTGGTGAGTGGCGTGGAATAGCCGAAGGGAGGGAGAGACATGCGTCATTTTGACGGTGCACGTCCCGTGACCGTCTGTAGAGGGAGCAAGATATTCACAAATGAAGCTTAACATCTTTATTGATCGGCACTTCACTGATGTATGCTATCTTATTCCTCCAAAATGGGAAAAATGAAAAAAGGACTTACTTTGCAAAATAGCGAAATGGGTCATATGCCCCACTTTCATATGGTTCGGTCTGGGCTCCGTAAGTGGAACACTGCTGCCACATTGCGGTTAAGTTAGATTTTAGGCCAATATGCTGTTTTCCTACAAGAAAAATATGTACTTGGCTATCTAGGTAAACTAACAAGTAGTTATCTTGGCCAAAATATCTTAGCTGAGGGTTAGCAAGTAATGCCTCAGGAGATAAATATCTAGCTAACTATCTAACGCTAGCATATTACTGCTTTAATGCTTATTGTCCACAGGCTATAACAAGACCACTAACCTATCTAAAGCTGGACGTAATTAGCTAGTTTGTAGCTGGCTGAACTTACTTCTGTTACTTTTCTGCTTTTAGGTACCTAGGTTAGCTAACTAGCTAGACAATAAAATCTGTTTAAAATAAATCGACTTGGCGCGCGATCTCCGTAAGCTACGAGATACGCCACTAGCACGTGGAGGTTTACGATGCTTTTAAGTTTGTTTTATTTTTGTCTTTTATTGTGTGGTTAATTTGCTAGCGTTAACTCATCTTACCTAATTGGCTAGCCTTAACTCATCTTATTTAATTGGCTAGTATTAACTCATCTTATTTCACTTTTTCAAATGTCAATCCCCCCCCCCCCGATAAAGCGTATGAACATCAACTGCATTAGAAAGCGCCTTTTACGTTTAGTTAGGCTAATGTATTGTCTGTTCTTTTTTTAGAGCAGGTTACCGGGGGTGGCGCACGAGTCTATTCACGGAATCCGCTGTCGCTCTAAAACCTGCTTTCAGCGGCCGAGTTCCGGCGTCATTCTGGAAATGACCGGCCGCGCGCTGTCCCGTGAGCGCGGAGAGAGGCGGGATCTATCGGGGTGACGGGGCCGCACGCGAGGGCCGAGGGCACCGGCGACTTTTTCCACTCAAGTTTTATTTTCACTAACTTGGCGCGATCCATTCACCGGGTTCCGCTGTTGCGACAGATTCGGGTGAATTATCATCTTAACTGGGCTCGTGTGGTGAGAGCGATCGCGAAGAATCCGCTCCGGCTGGATTATGTGCGTGTTTTTGTTTTTTTGTTTTTCCTTTTTATTTAACGTTAGGTGTGGAGTGATTTGGGATAGTACGACCGCTTGACGACTTCAAGTTTATTTGGGAAGAAACTTTTTTTTTCACATCGAAGGAAATAACGCGGGGAATCTAATATTTCTGTCACTTTTATTTTGGATTTGTGGCACGTTGTGAATTGTACGATCGAACTAAACCGAGAACTTTCCACCCAACCCTTCTCTTTCGTATGTAACCTAGTGTGTGATCCAGCAGCCGGCTGTTCATGCAAACAGGTGTTGACGACTAAAACGGCTTGATTTTTAGTTTCAGCAGTAGTGAGACATTTCTGCCCATAATTGTATGCTTTGCTAAACCTCTGTTGAAGCCCCTTTTCTGACCCCTGTGGCCGGGCGCGAGTTAGCTAGCTAGGCTAACCGTCCCGTAAAAGCGGTGAGTAGCCGGTCCCCTCCCCAACCCTCACCCCACCATCATACTAAACACAATGAAACGCTTCTGAGGGGGGAAAATGCAGTTTCTCAGCGTGTATCGATGATGTTCCAAGTATACGCGTTGTTTACCTCATATAATCAGAATCGAAAACATTAATCTTTAACAATTTTAAGACTCGTGGGCTTCTGAATCAGCTGACCGGCGGCATGTTGAATTCTTCATCAGATAGCCGGGCTTATTTACCCTGGAAACCTGTTGAGTCTTTTTCCTTTCACTCTGATGCAACTGTCTGAAGAACAGATAAATATGGCAAAGAGAGTTTCGTCATATTGGTCAAATGGACATGACCATAGAAGGCCAGAGTACGTTTGACTAGTGATTGTGTTTGTCTTGTCAGTCGTCTTCGTTGTCCTTCAAATATCATTTCCCAATCGGAACAGATCGTGGGTTGGGCAGTTCTTATTGGCTATGTCGGGTGCCCTGGTCATACCTTTGTCTGGCCTAAGGCATTTTTGCAAAAGAATGGTCACCCAGCACACAGAGTGCATATGGAGTGTGTGAACTGTGAAGTCCTGTCTTTGGGACTTATTACAGGGCAGGAGCGTCATGATGACAGACATGCAATTCTGACACTCGCACAGGAATGTGTGGTGATACTATCTTTCTTCTCCCTCTGCTCTAAATTCCTTTTCTCTGTTTTTCCCTAAACATATGTCTCTCTATAATGAATCTTATTCTCCTCCCCTTTTCCCACATGCTGTTCTGGTGTTTCTCAGGCTTGTTGACTGCTCCTGGCACTTTTGTGTTCTTGCTACAGGAATATTTGTTGGGACTTGAGGCATACATGCAGTTTGGCAACTAGCCAGAGGTGCTCACTGGTGTATTAAGTGCACTTAAGATACTTCATGAATAACAGCATGTTTTGTTGGATATTTGCCTGTAAAGCCAGAGGTGTTTTACAGTTATGGCATTGGGCATGTTACGCACAAGCTTTTTGATACTGGACCCATGGAGGGAGACATATTTCTGTGGCCATGCATGCAGTGCTGCTGGTTTTGATTTACAATCCAGACACTCCTTTGTTTTCCACCCCATCACTAAAATGTGACCGACATTTAAATTCCCGGCAGCCAGCCAACTCTGCCGCTCTGGAGAGAACCGTTTAAGTGTGTGATGTGAGTTTAGGCCTGGTCATATGCATGAGTCAGTTCTATTCCCTCAGTGCCCTTGTCGGTTTTCTTTTTGTTTGATTTATTTTTTTTTTAGTGAACAATCTCTTAAAAGTAGGTGCATAGCTTTTTAATGTGTGAACGATTTGATTAATTTTTGAGTACACATGTTCTTTTGTTCAGAAAGATACATAATGTCAGAAGCATGTTTTCTTCTGCCCTTGAGACTGGGTGAAGGTATTTAAGGAGAGAATTACATCAGGTGTTTTTGATTTTAAATATAAACAGCACATTCCTTTAGAATTTTCTTACGTAGCACAGCTTTGTTAAAAGTGGAGTTCTTCCTCCCATGTGTTCTTTAGTAGCATAGAAGAAATGTTTTTAAGTAAAACAAAGCAGCGGAGGTTTTATTTCAAATTTGTATATTGTACACATACATACTGTATTGAGCAAAAGCATATTTGAGAGTTACTTTGAAAAATTGCATTTGTGACACACAAATTGCCAAAGTGTTTTAACAAACGCTTAAAATGATACAGATGCAGTAGAGAATAATGGTGTTGAATGTAAAGTTGCAACTAGATCCTCACCCACAGGTAGCTATGCAGTGTTAAAATCTGAGCTAAGGTTGTGAAAGGTTGCAAAATGCTGGGACTTCACTGATCAACAGAACTTCCTGAGACAATGGAGATGTCTGATTACATGGTGTATCTGTGTAAATAATGTATTAGTGATGTACTAGAACTAAGTAATAGGACAGTGCTGAAATAGCTAAGGATCAATAGAAACAAGAAGGATATGAATCCTTGGTTATGCTAACTCTTGTTGGCATTTATTCTTTTTTTTTTCTTCATTTTTTGCTGTTAGCTTCTTAGTCAAACTATGCCTTCAGATGATAAAAGAGGCATGTTTAAATTGTTTACTGGCGGTAAACCCAAAGTTAGTCAGACAGCCATTGTTTGAGAAATGCCCTCTATGGACAAAGGTTTGTGGACACCCCTCCTAATTATTGAGTTCAGGTGTTTTAGCAACTCTCTTTGGTAGGTGTGTAAAATGGCGCATACAGCCATGTGATCTCCATAGACAAGCCTTGACAGTAGAGTGGGTTGTACTGAAGCTCTCAGTGGCTTTAGACATGGCACTGTCATAGGATGCCACCATTGCCCCTAGTTAGTGTGTGAAACTTCTGCCCTGTTATATATGTACAGTCAACTGTAAGTGGTATTTCTGTGGAGTGGAAGCACCAACTCCACCATGAAGGGGGAGACCATTCACACTCACAAAGGTTGGCCAGCGGAGGGCTGGAGTGAGCAGTGGGTTAAAAATTGCCCATCCTCTGTTGCTTCACTCTCTTCAAAGTTTCAAACTGTTGAGAAATTGCACTACAAGCTTCATGAAATGCGTTTCTGGAGTATTGGAATCTGGGTTGAATCATGCTTCACTATTTGGGAGTCTGTGGAATGAATCTGGGTTTGGCAGATGCCAGGAGAATGATATCTAGCAGAATGCATAGTACCAACAATAAAGTTTGGTGGAGGAGGGATAATGGTTTTTCAGGGTTTGGGTAAAGTTCCAGTGTTCCAATGAAGGATCAGGTTAATGGTACAGCATGCAAAGGCATTTTATACAATTATTTGCTTCCAGCTTTGGGGCTTTATGTTGGGGAAGTCCTTTCCGTGTGCCAGCATGACTGTGCCCCTGTGCACAGTCCATAAAGACATGGTTTGACATGTTTGGTGTGGAAGAACTCCAGTGGCCTACACCAAGCTCTTTTAACATTTGTGAGATGAAATGGAACAACCCAGGCTTTGTCAACCAAAATCAGTGCTTGACCTTACAAATGATCTTTTCACTGAATGGGCACAGATTCCTACAGACATGCTCAAAAATCTTGTGCAAAGTGTTCCCAGAAGAGTGGATGATGTTATAGCACAAAGGGTGTGCCAACTCTGTATTAATTCCCATGGTTTTGAAATGACAAGGTCAAAGGGGCATGATGTTTCTGTAGCTTGGCAGGTAGATCTTAGTGTTAGTAATGCCAAGGTCATGGGTTTGATTCCCAGGGAGCACATGCAAATATGTAAGTCAGTCTGGATAAGAGTGCCTGGCAGATGCCATGAATGAGTAGTCAGGTGACCAAATACTTTTGCCCATGTAGTGTATCTTATCAAAGTATTAAGCAGTAAAGGCTGGCATGATTGGGGTTGATTTATAACGATGATGATGATCAAAATTACTTAGCCTAAATGATATTTATGAGGCTGCTCATATGTTTCATTCATTACTAGAAACACCTTTCACATTATGTTGTGTAATCTCACTGGAGTGACAAAGAAAGAAATGTAATGGGTTATCACAGGTGAACATTAGAGTGAGAGACCGTGATGGAAAGCAAGAGTGATTTAGGAAGAGGGAGTTAAGAAGACGGAGGGACTGTGTTGGTGATGGAGAGTGGGAGCAAAGAGAACAGTGTGAATAAAAGAAGTAGACCCCCAGGCACCTGATGTGCTTGTGCAAACCAGAGTGTGTTTTGAAACTAGCAGCAGTATGTCTGTCATGCCAGCTATGTGTGTTATGTTGGCTGGGTCCGTAAGAGATGGGTGCGCGCGCGCATGCGTGCGTGTGTCTTTGTTTATTTGTGCCAGTGTGGTAGAGCTGTCAAAAATTACAAATCAAAATTCAAGTAACAGTCAAATGTTATTGAAAATCCCCACATTTGGGTATAATGAATGTAGATTTGAGGGTCTAAATACTGAGTGTGCCTGAAACGTAGTAATTTAGCAAGCTATGTTCAGTATTTCTAACAGTTGAGCCATCAGACACTGAAAAACACATGGCAGGGGAAGAGATTAGTTACATAGCTGAAGTGCTGGCAGCTTTGAAGCGTTTGACGAGGACGGTGTAGCAGTTTTTTGGGTTCTTTGTTTTTTAGTGGAGAAACTAGACAGGAGACGGCCAGTTTACAAGCTGTGTGCAAGAGGATCTCTGCTAACCCCCTACCTCTGAGGGCTCTCTGTGTCTGCCTGCTCTCACGGCTTGTTCTCCAGCTTGCCATGTTGATGGTCCTAGTTTAAATTATTTTGCACGTCGGATGCTGTAATGCGTGCTCCGCCTGCTGGAAAACAGGAGGAAATCACTAAAATCTACGTTCATTTGCAAAGACATGCGCCCGATGAGTGCATGGAAAGGGGTTGGGAACTTTGCACGTTGTTCCACGTAGTTTGTCTGCACCTTAGCTTTTAATATAGCACACACCCACCCCCTCGCACACCCACAGAGTCAGAAGTTACTCACAGTCCCTTAAGGCATGTCCCAGCCTAGCCCATACTGTTCTTTCATACCAGACTGGCAATGCCTGAAATACACAGGCATGTGTTAATTCTGGTGCATGTGCTTGAACATTGCCTGTAAGAGACAAAGAGGAGTGGTATCAGTCTGATGTCCGAAGTAGCGAAGGACAGCTGACTTGGACTCCAACGAGGCAGTCACTGTCTTCGACTCAAAGAGGATCGATGAGGCTTTTCATCATGCGTCGATCGCGTTGCGTGATTTAGAAGAAAACACTATCTTGGCTGCCCTGTTATGTGAGGCTTAAGGGTCCCCACTACGCTCTCTGATCTTGTTACTCATTTATTTAGTGGAGCATTATTCAGAGCCAGATCTGTTAAACATTTCAGCAGGAACCCTTTGGTAGAGCCTCAGCTGGAGGGACCTTGATCCTTTGAGATAGTCACCATTACATGTGCCCTATTTACACACAATACATAAAACCAACAGCCCTATTTACACACAATACATAAAACCACCAGCACACAAAGAAGTAATCAGAAAGCTCCAATGCATGGCTTATAAGCATGCTTCCAGACTTCCACATTTCACCAAAAGAAGAACAAGTTAAAAACACCATAAATGTTTTTATCTCCTGGGTCAGATAAATGTCAGCTAAAAAAAATACCAGCTTAACAATTGATCAGTTGAGATTCTTGAGCTCCCCTGGAAAGTGGTATACATCTGTAAGATCATACGCTCCCTGCACCAGAGGGCACACACAGCATTCACCAGAAACAGCTGTTGGCTGTGTGCCTAGATAGCAGAAATGTCTGAGATTAATCAGTCACTCCTCATCTCACCAGACCCTTCGTCTGCAAACAAGTGAAGGGAAGCATTCGAATGTCAGTCATGTGGCATGACAAATTGGACCCACGGCTCGGTTTCATAGTTATTGTGTGCTTATAGTTAGTTAGTAACAATGCGGAGAAACTGAACGTGCACACGTCTTCCCAGGAGTATATTGTGCTTATTGAGCACAGGTGTAGCTTTGCTATGAAAAGTGCTGGGGACAAGAATGCGGACCCCGTGTTGCCCCTAAAATCCACGTTCCCTTCACTGCAAAGAAAACTGCAGAGGCTGAAAGGAAGACGTTCACGAAAACGTTTATGGCCACGTTGGTGAAGCCTATCGCCATGGATTGGCCTTGCATATTTTTTTAAAAAGTAATTAGTTTTGTGTCACAAATTGCTGCGCTGTGTTTGTGATCTTGGCATCGTGAGACAACGTACAAGCAACAATTTCTGTTTCTGACATTAAGAGTAGAACATAAAACATTTAATTTCATTGACTAAAATAAATATTTTATTGTTTATCATTAGTGAATAAATGAGAAAACTAATGTTTTCTGGGTACATTTTTAAAAAGTGATGGGGACAAAATCTGCCATTTCAGAAAATGGTGGGGACATGTCCCCATTGTCTCCAGCATGCATTACACCTACGTCATTAAGGCCAATGTTGTGATTAAAAGGAACATTTTCTTTTGTGACCAAGTTATAACTGTAGGATGGTGATTTTTCCCCTGTGGTTGTGTGTGTGGTGTTCTGTGTCTGCTGTAATTATGGGATAATTTAGTCCGTCCTGCATTGGAGTGTGTTTTGGCAGCCTGCCACACTGTTATCATGCTGAAGGAAACACCTGTTCCACACTCAGACTCTCACACCCCGGTCTCCTGCATACACCCACGTACACCACGCCTGTGGATCTGTGCGCACCATATGGGAAATGATCTGCCCTCACAAAGGTGTGGGAAAACTGCCAGGAGAAAAGCAGGCAGCAGCAAAGTAAACCCGTTACAATCACGTCCCGCCTTCTTGGCCTCTGTGCTTTACTCTTTGAACAGAGGTTAAACAATCTGTCAGTTCTGATAGTGTTATTTAAAATCCCACCAGCCCATCCTGATAAAAGTGTAAATATACGATGTTAGCAATAAGATTATAAGTGTATATGATATGTTATCAATAACATAAAACCCAAACAAAATGCACACCTGTAACGGTGAGCGGTAAGGAGGCGGACGCGTGTGCAGAGAAGCGCGAGATTTATTATGGGCAATTCCAGAGTCGTAGTCGTTAGGGTAGTCCAGGGTCATAATACCAACACGGAGAGTTGTAGAATACATAATTAAACTAGACAAGGGCTAGGATATATGAAGGACTAAACACACAGGCTTGAGGAGACGAAGGCGAGAATTAACATACAGGCTAGAGAAAATAGACACGACTTGCATACATGCAGGCAGATTTAGGTTAACAGATAGTCTGATATACATTCAGTACAACCACATTAACACAATGAACAGCCAAAACACAAGGAATTAGACATGGTTTAAATACATTAACTTAACAAGGTAGAAAAGGGACAGATGTAAGCAATCAACCGCGTGGCGGAGAAAATGAAACTAAGGCATGGAACTAAAATACACACGACAGGGAAAACATGGAACATGGAAGTTGGGAGGGATTAACCGTGACGACACCGATATTTACATATATCTGGATGGATTGGACATGAATAGTGAGACTTTCAATACAAAATCAGATGGGACAGATTTACAACATGAAATTGAAATTTGGTTCCGAATATCTGTTGTTTGTTTATTTAGTATGACTAACACATTGTTGTTTGTTGTAAGGGTCAGGGTAATCAAACCTCCCTTCTCACAGGTGCTTACAGGCGATTGGTCAGCAGTTATCATGGCCTCGTCTTCAGTGAAGGTGGCAGTCCGCGTGCGGCCCTTCAACAACCGCGAGACAAACTGTGGAGCCAAGTGTGTGATACAGATGCAGGACAAGTCCACCTGTAAGTTACACACACACTTACAAATCAGATCAGCTTGCTCAAACTGTAAATAGCAGATACACTGTTTGTGTTTTTGTGCTGTTTGTATGTTGCATAATTTTCCAATTATGAGTGACTAAATAGGCAGCACCGTACATACTGTTTTGCCTGAAATCAATTATACTTTCTCATTTTTTTTGACTGACTTGCATTTGGAGCTACTGAAATGTAAATCTGCACTGGCGTTCTTGTTTACTTCCGAGCTGCTTCTAACAGTCCCTAGTCCAGGCTCCCACACTCCCAGGGGCTGAGGCCTGTACTTCAGGCCCCAGCAGGGAGGTCCTGTGCTACATGTTTGTTTATTTATTTGCTTACTTACTTTCTAAATTCATCTGCTTTGCATTTCCCACTCGTTTTTTCTGCTCGTTGATTGTTGTTTATTTTTGCATTTCTTTAAACGTTTTTATTTTAAATAACTACCTGTTACTGGCTTTTTGCTACACCTCACTAAACACTAGACCACACCCCAAGGCCATGTAAAGAAGAACACACACACAACCGTATGTTTGCTTTCTTCTTTCGGCCCCACTGACAGTAAAACTCATTGCTAGCCACTTTACCATCGGTGTGTCCTGTTAGCATTGGTATTGAAATTTCAAGGCTGGCCATGTTAGCTTTGATCCGGGCTTTGTTTTCACAGGTACAGAAACTGCATAGCTGGTCATGTTGTGTTAGCATTGGTATTGAAAGCCAGTGGTGCTAGTCGTGTTAGCTTTACTCTGCACTGTGTTATCACTGGTTTTTGAAATTGCAGTGTTGTTGGCAACATGATCCTGGTTGGCAGTGATCATGGAATTCCTATGCTAGCTGGTCTTTCTTAGCGCTACACTCCAGACCGCACATTCTCTCCCTCTTACACGGCATTTCCACCTTTCTTCCAGTCTTAACCGTCCCCCCTTTCTCTCTCTTTCTCTCTCCTGTCTTCCCTTCTCACATTTCCACTGCTCTTTTTGTTACTCAGCTTTCCCGATCCCTTTCCCACCCTTCCTCTCTTTCACCACTCTCTCTCTCTCTCTCTCTCTCTCTCTCTCTCTCTCTCTCTCTCTCTCTCTCTCCAGTTGTCCCCCGCTTTCTATGTAAAAAATCTGCTGGGCTGGCAGTCTGTTTGGCTTGTTCTCTCTCCAGTACAAACACAGGTCTGCATGTGAGCCCAAGGCCCGGACCTCCCTATTGTTACCCAGCAGCGGTTCATTCTTCAGAGAGCCTCCTCCTCCCCCGCCTTTCCTCAAAACTCTCCCACTGACGCACTGACCCAGGTCCAGCTGTCTTCGCCCAAACCCCAACAGCTCACCATCATAAGCTCAGTGCAAAACTGGTCTCAGATCAGAGCCAAAAAAGGTCACCCTCACGGAAGTCATAGCGAGGGAAGGAGAGAGAGAGTGAGTGAGAGGCCCACTAAGAGAGAGCTATTCTATAGGCTGTGAAAGGGATCTCTATGGAGAGGAAGTGTTGCTCTACTGGAGTGTTTGCCATGTTAAGAGCTCTGGCATGAGCTGAAGGGAAGCCTGTGTGTGTGGCTGGGTATTGGCCTAGTCAACACGGAGTAGTGTGTGCCTTTGTTACACTGATATGTGAGAGCATATTTTTAAAAATCTGGCAAAGAACTGCTATTGAGTTATGCATGAAGCATAAAAAAATCATTTTTAACAAATCACCCTCCCCCTACTCAATGTTCTTCCAAAGGTTTCATTATATTGTCAATGTTTAAGAAACAAAACTAAATTTTTTTTTTTTTTTAATTGTTTTTTCTACTGGTTTATTTTGTGGTGTTTGTATTACAGGCATTGCCAACCCCAAGCAGCCCAAAGATACTCCCAAGAGCTTCACTTTTGACTACTCATATTGGTCACACAGCACGGTACGACACAGGACCACCATTCAGTAGAACTGTACTAGTCTGTGTTCACAGTCAATGAAAATTTTAAATACTCAAGAAACTAGTACTTTTATTTACTGGAATATAGCATCCTCTACAGATTAGTTATTATTACATGCCATTTATTCATACTAACATAAGAAAATAATTCCCAAGACCTTCCACACTACACTGTGATATTTCATGTCTTTTCAGGAAACTAGAAAATTTTGACAGATGTTTTTTTGTTTTTTTTTAAGTGCTTAAAGGTATAAATATTGCAATTATTAGTAAATTTGATCGCAATGTCAGTAGATGAGTTTTCTGAGGGACGTTTTCTTGCATGCTTATGTCATGCTGTACCAAGTTCGTTTGTTTAATATATACGAATGTCTGATCTATTTTATTACACTATATTTTGTCCTTGGTGTCTGACATGTTATGGCAAAGTAAAACCCACGAGCACGATTCACATGCATTTATTTGGCAAACGATCATGGAATGAAAGCTTATAGCAAAGTTACGTGGTACATTAATTTATTAAAATGCACATAAGACATTACATTTTCAACAGCTACATACACACCAATATACATCAGCATTTAACATTAGCACCTATTAGCTAAATAAACTAGATAAGATTAGCATGTACCATTCCGTTACATGTTATCCCTTGGATTTGTGGTGACTTTAGCCAGATGAACTGTCTGCTCTTGCCACAGGCTCAAACATTCGCAAGATGTCACCTGCTGACCCAAAGTGGAGAATCAGTTGGAGAAAAATCTCCCATGCTGCTGTCATTTTCCATATCAAGAATATCACTAGCCACTTTCGAGGATTTGTATGATCCTGCCCCCGTTATAAATTATGAATTCCACTTGCAATGTCATATTAAACTGTATATAGGCCACACATACACGTCAGTTGACAAGGAAATTATGTCACTCGAGTATTTGCCATTGGAGTTTAAATCTGGCAACAACAATTCAAAGAAGTTTCAAAATGTGAATCCCTCTCATAGTTGGATTGCAACTCCGTATTCTGTAAAAGCCACTTGAGCTTTATTGAACTTGTCAGAACACATACAGTCCTGTGTTCTCGCATGCTAACAGGAAGGTGGAGGAGCCGGTGGTTGGCGCTCTCCTGTGCCAAAAGGATGTGTCTGCTGGCGACGTGTGTCGCCCTCACCATCCCAGCTGCATAGCATTCGTTAGCTAGAGGACCAACACTGGTAGAAAAGGGCAAACATGAGAAAAAAGAACACTTAGAAGAATATTCCATGAAGAATGCAAGTGTATTTCTGGAATAACTTTTAAAGCTGGATGAAACTGTAACATCATTAATAAATTTTGTTAAAGAACACTTCACCTGAGCTGCCTTTAGTCTCTGTGATTGACCTAGGCTGTGAAGTGAGCAGCTAAAAAGTTCAGATTTGTTTGCCTGAAATAACCATTCAGGAGACGTGGACGGGTAGACTGAGCACGTAAGTGGACAAGTGTTTGGAGAGGGGGGGCATTGGAGGAAGGTTGCGAGTGAAGGGAGGAGGTGGACTCCTTTGGGGCTAGATCAGTTAGCAGCTTTAAACATGCATGATGACCTCACTTCCTGCACCCTAGGAGGAGGACCCATCCTTCACCTCCCAGAGGCAGGTCTACCTGGACATCGGAGAGGAGATGCTGCTGCATGCCTTCGAGGGCTACAACGTGTGCATCTTCGCTTACGGCCAGACCGGAGCCGGCAAGTCCTACACCATGATGGGCAAGCAGGAGCCCAACCAGCAGGGAATCATACCACAGGTGACATAGCTGAGAGAAACAAGCCTCCCAGGGCTGTGCCACATATTGCTTGTAAACCGCATTTGCAATACTGCAATAATAATGTTGTGGAAAGTTGCTTTTACAAGTCGCAATTTTTCCAGCCAAGAGAACTCTTGAGTGGGTGATCTTACCCAAGTTTTTGCCCCTAATGTTGGTGGCATCCAAGTCGTGTTGTATTGTAAGTCGTCACACCACCACCACTGGACAGTTCAACACACTTGGGAAAGAGTGCTGGCAAGCAGAACCCCCAGAATGGGTTGGCACTGTGTTAGGAGATAGAGCACATAGAGCAAGGCTAGTTATGCTCACAGATCAAAGCAGTGCTCAGCCAATGACGGGGTAGCGCTTATAGCACTGCGCCACTCAGGAGGCCCATATACAATCTGTTAACAGCTGTATTATATATTATGATATTGGACTAATATAATAGAAAGTTGCATATGGAAATTCAAATTTTTTTGCTACATGTGTGCTTGGAGCCCTTGAAAAGCTTTCTAGAAATAAATGTAGCCAACAAATAAAAGTAAATTAAATTGAAGTTTTCATATGTTACATTAATAACGTAAAATAAACAGTTTGAATCATTTAAATTCCAGATCTTCCAATCCCTGCTCCCCTCATTCAAACACAGCATAGCAGAAGTTCCTGTTCATGTTATGGGCGGTCCATAGGCTTTTAATTCTATGGAAAAGTCAGAAGGAACTGCAGCAGTAGCACCATTTAGCCAAAACGCTGCAAACAGCATGCTTTTAGATGCCAGACACTTGAAGCACAGCTTGTATTTTTTTCTTCCAGTGAAAATAAAGATCCTGGAGCCGAAGTTGGCTTGTTATTTATATTTTACATGCCATCTTATATAGGTGGAAAACGAAAATTGAGATTTAAGGTGGAACAGAATATTTGAAGACAATTGACCATTATGGTGTAATGAAGACAATTACTGCACCGTTCATTGTAGATGTGACGGTGAGCACCAGGGGGATTACCTCGATTTACTCCTGTGTCACAGTGCTGATTTTTGTCTCGAGTTCTCTAGTGGTTGAAAAAAATGTCCCAATGAAATACATTGAAATGATAATGTACTTACTGTGGGGGTTGTAGGTAATGTAGTATAATTCAGAATAATGTACAACTAAGGAAAGAGGGTTTCGCAATTTTCACTTTCACAATTAAAATGATAAAGGCAGTAGTCTTCAGTTGAATATGATAAATACACTTTATTAGACTGAGGAATACCAATAACATACGATAGTCTGAATAAAAGAATGTTTGTATTCAAACATACAAAATATTATGGATGCAGACCAGTATAGCCAATAACTACAAATGGCTCACTTATCTGTTTTATTCATCATAAAAGGAATGAAGTTTTGTATGTTGCAAGGCTGCCAAACTGACATAGTCTAAATCCTCTTAAATTCACCCTTCTGCTAGTTGTCTCCCTTCCAAGGCCCAGATTAAACACACTCACTTAGTGCAGTGACTGCACAAGCACACACCCTGCTGTGTGATTCCCAAATCAGAATTCCTCCCGTGACTGGAAAACAGAAGGTGTGAGTGTCTGGTTAAAAATGCCTCTTACCTCGATTTACTCCTGTGTCACAGTGCTGCTTTTTGTCTTGAGTTCTCTAGTGGTTGAAAAAAATGTCCCAATGAAATAAGTTAAATCTGTCTTGAAGAATACCCCCTGGTCTGCTGTTCTGTTTGTTTGTTTTCCTTTAATTAAACAATTTATTCATTATTTATTCTAATGATTAATCAGCAACGAGCGCAAAGCAAAAACCTGGGCTCGGGTTGAGGTTGTGTTTACACTGCGAGGTTCAGCTGTTAGTGTTCTGCACATTACTGTGTGTAAGACCTTTAGCCGTGAGCTCATGGAGTGTGGGTTTTTTGTGTGTGTGTGTGTGTGTGTGTGTGTGTGTGTGTGTACGTACATTCTCCTAGCTTTGTGAAGACTTGTTCAGACGAACTGCAGAAAATACTGACCCCGACCTGTCCTTCTCTGTGGAGGTAAGGCTGTGTGTGTGTCCGTGTGTGTGTGTTTGGTTACTGTTGTTACAAGTTTTTATTGTGTCTGCGTTCTGAAAGAGTGTCAACACACTGTCATTGTTGGTGCTCACAGCATGTAACCTGTTCTTGTTAAGTGGCATGTTTTCATCAGGCCAACTAACAGGTGGGGCACGGCATGGCAAACTGAGGTTGTTTACAAAAACACATCCTTGCTTGCTTCTTTTTAAACATTAAATCCGTGTCTTTAAAAGGCCACTCTAATCATTTTTGCATTTTTGAGCTGTGATAACAGTGATATCACTGCCTGTTCTGAAACCCCACATCTTCATGACAACGTTTGAAGTATTAGAGAATGTATATAAATCTCACAGACTAAACCAACATTCAGCCTGCCTAAAGTCTGTGTCCGTGCTGTGAGCGTGTTGGTGTTGTGAGAGTTGTGTTTCAGTGCTGGGAGTGTATTGGTGTTGAGAGTTGTGTGTCAGTGCTGGGAGTGTGTTGGTGTTGTGAGAGTTGTGTGTCAGTGCTGGGAGTGTGTCAGCGTTGTGAGAGCTGTGTGTCAGTGCTGGGAGTGTGTCAGTGTTGTGAGAGCTGTGTCAGTGCTGGGAGTGTGTCAGCGTTGTGAGAGCTGTGTCAGTGCTGGAAGTGTGTCAGTGTTGTGAGAGCTGTGTGTCAGTGCTGGGAGTGTGTCAGCGTTGAGAGCTGTGTCAGTGCTGGGAGTGTGTCAGTGTTGTGAGAGCTGTGTGTCAGTGCTGGGAGTGTGTCAGCGTTGTGAGAGCTGTCTGTCTGTGCTGGGAGTGTGTCAGTGTTGTGAGAGCTGTGTGTCAGTGCTGGGAGTGCGTCAGTGTTGTGAGAGCTGTGTGTCTGCTGGGAGTGTGTCAGTGTTGTGAGAGCTGTGTGTCGGTGCTGGGAGTGTGTCAGTGTTGTGAGAGCTGTGTGTCGGTGCTGGGAGTGTGTCACTGTTGTGAGAGCTGTGTGTCGGTGCTGGGAGTGTGTCAGTGTTGTGAGAGCTGTGTCAGTGCTGGGAGTGTCAGTGTTGTGAGAGCTGTGTCAGTGCTGGGAGTGTGTCAGTGTTGTGCTGGCTGTGTGTCAGTGCTGGGAGTGTGTCAGTGTTGTGAGAGCTGTGTGTTGGTGCTGGGAGTGTGTCAGTGTTGTGAGAGCTGTGTCAGTGCTGGGAGTGTGTCAGTGTTGTGAGAGCTGTGTCAGTGCTGGGAGTGTGTCAGTGTTGTGAGAGCTGTGTCAGTGCTGGGAGTGTGTCAGTGTTGTGAGAGCTGTGTGTCAGTGCTGGGAGTGTGTCAGTGTTGTGAGAGCTGTGTGTCAGTGCTGGGAGTGTGTCAGCGTTGTGAGAGCTGTCTGTCTATGCTGAGAGTGTGTCAGTGTTGTGAGAGCTGTCAGTGCTGGGAGTGTGTCAGTGTTGTGAGAGCTGTGTGTCAGTGCTGGGAGTGCGTCAGTGTTGTGAGAGCTGTGTTTCAGTGCTGGGAGTGTGTCAGTGTTGTGAGAGCTGTGTCAGTGCTGGGAGTGTGTCAGTGTTGTGAGAGCTGTCAGTGCTGGGAGTGTGTCAGTGTTGTGAGAGCTGTGTGTCAGTGCTGGGAGTGCGTCAGTGTTGTGAGAGCTGTGTGTCAGTGCTGGGAGTGTGTCAGTGTTGTGAGAGCTGTGTCAGTGCTGGGAGTGCGTCAGCGTTGTGAGAGCTGTGTGTCAGCGCTGGGAGTGCGTCGGTGTTGTGAGAGCTGTGTCAGTGCTGGGAGTGTGTGTGCGCTGTGTCAGTGCTGGGAGTGTGTCAGTGTTGTGAGAGCTGTTTGTCAGTGCTGGGAGTGTGTCAGCGTTGTGAGAGCTGTGTGTCAGTGCTGGGAGTGTGTCAGTGTTGTGAGAGCTGTGTCAGTGCTGGGAGTGTGTCAGTGTTGTGAGAGCTGTGTCAGTGCTGGGAGTGTGTCAGTGTTGTGAGAGCTGTGTGTCAGTGCTGCTATGCCTCTCTTCATTTAGGTCTCATACATGGAGATCTACTGTGAGCGTGTGAGGGATCTGCTGAATCCCAAGTGCAGAGGGCCCCTGCGGGTCCGAGAACACCCCATCATGGGCCCGTACGTAGAAGACCTGTCCAAGATGGCTGTCACCGACTACAGCGACATTGCCGATCTAATGGACTGTGGAAACAAGGCCAGGTATCTGTCTAAACCAGTATGTTCCAATATAGTCCAGCAACACTCTGTCTTAGGTTGTTGGGCTGCCTCTAAAATGCTCTCTGGAATGTAAAGATTATTGTAACATTAACATTTAAAATAGGGCCATTTACTCTGTTGTGCAGCTGTATTTAAATAAACGTTTAACTTAAAAAAACATGGTGTTAAATAACATTGTTGAAATAATTGTGTTCCCAGTATGTTATTATAAATGGTCACCCTATAAACACCAATCCTAAAGTAACTCAGAAGGGTTTCGGTACTCTTGGTTGCTTATTTACGCTATGTATGCACATGTGTGTACCCTGTGTGTTTGCTTTTTGTGTGTGTGTGTGTGTGTGTGTGTGTGTGAGAGAGAGAGAGAGAGAGAGAGAGAGAGAGAGAGAGAGAGAGAGAGAGAGAGAGAGAGAGAGAGAGAGAGAGAGAGAGATGCCCTTGGGTCATATTCAGAGTCTTATGTGCTGTACGTTCTAGTTGTATTTGACAGTATAGCATGAACATGACAGGACAGCCATAGGCTGTTTTCAGATCCTTATTTACTGAACATACAGAAGACAAACGTGTGTTTATTCGGTGTGTATTTCAAACAGCCAGGTATTGATGGTCTTTCTCTCCCCTCCTCCATGTTGGTTTTTCCCACTCCCTCTGTTCTCTCTTTCACAGGACAGTAGCTGCTACAAATATGAATGAGACCAGCAGTCGCTCTCATGCAGTGTTCACCATCCTCTTCACCCAGCACCGTCATGACCAGATGACTAACCTGGACACAGAGAAGGTGCAGGGGTGTGGGTGTGGGTGTGGGCGTGTCCTCATAATAGCCTACATGCACGTCTGTGCCTATCAAAGCAGCAATAATCAACTTGTTTACAGTGGATTAATCCTATTTATTCATTACTGTAAAGTTTCATGGAGTTCATGGTGTTGAATTACACAATTACCCACAGCTAACAATTTGAGAGACATAGAGTCTATAGCACAGGCAGGACGGCCTGTCTAAACCTCATTGCTGATAGAGTCTGTAACACAGGGAGGACAGCCTGTCTAATCCTCAGTGTCATGGTTTGCTCATCTTGGTCCCAAGACATAAAGGAATGAATATTTAGCTCTCTCATTCCAAACCCAGAGTTCCGCTCTTATCTACCCTTTCAGAGCAGGAGTACTGTTTCAGGACAACGTCTGCTGTAACCATAGCACTAGTTTAGGATGCAAATGGCCAATCAGATCTCCGAACAGTTAATTATAGTTATGATGCTATGAGTGATGATGTCATTGACCCTGTTTTGACTCTCTCCATATTCTTCAGGTGAGCAAGATCAGCCTGGTTGACCTGGCAGGAAGTGAAAGAGCAGATTCTTCCGGAGCAAAGGGAATGAGGCTAAAGGTAAGGAATGTTGTAATGGCTGTCTGATTGGAACTGAAATCACATTATCTTTCAGTGGTTGTTTATTATTGCACTCTATTGTCTAGCAATGTGTGTTTGTTCGTTACGTTTTTTGAGTCATTTCTGGTGTACGAATTGTAGGAAGGTGCCAATATAAACAAGTCTTTGACAACACTGGGTAAAGTCATCTCAGCACTGGCAGACATGGTGAGAGAAACACACACACTAGTGCCAGTAAATGAAGAAGACATTTGTCTAATGCTGCTGATTATTAGCATGAACAGGTGTTTGTTGGTTTGTTTGCTGGTTTATTAATGTGTTTTACTCGCCTGTGTTTCTGTCTTGATCACCAGCAAAGCACCAAGAAAAGGAAGTCTGACTTCATTCCCTACAGAGACTCTGTACTGACCTGGCTACTGAGAGAGAACCTGGGTAAGAGTGTGTGTGTGTGTGTGTGTGTGTGACAAGACAGAGAGGGAGGAAGAGGTGTGTGCGTGTGCGTGTGTGTGTGTGTTTCTGTATCTTTATCTGTTTGGGTTGGTTGGTCTGTTTAAGGTGGGAATTCACGCACAGCCATGATTGCTGCCCTGAGCCCAGCAGACATCAACTATGAGGAAACGCTTAGTACACTCAGGTAGAAACACTTTCATTCTGTCTCTCACATACACACACACACACACACACACACACACACACACACACCTAAATCGCTGGTTGTGTGAATCTTTCACTTCCCATCTGGTGTGGGTGTGTGTGCGTGTGTTTCAGGTACGCAGACCGTGCAAAGCAGATTCGCTGTAATGCCGTCATTAATGAAGATCCCAATGCTCGACTGGTTCGAGAGCTGAAAGAGGAAGTGAAACGCCTCAAAGAACTGCTGCTCTCACAGGGCCTCAGTGAGCTTATTATTGCTACAGGTAAAACAAACACACAGTGTGTAAACTGTACACACACACAACAGTGTACACTGGTAAAGGTAAAACGCACACACAGTGTACACTGTATATTCAAAGTAATTTAAAATTGTACATTGTGTGTGTGTGTGTGTGTGTGTGTGTGTGTACTGTGCACATTTTATGCACTTCTAAGCACACTCAAACACACTTATACAGTGTATACTGCACACACTCGTATACACACACACACAGTGTATACTGTTCACACTGTCACACAGCCACACAGGTTATACAGTATAGGTTATTAAACATTTATACAATCATGCACACACAACATTCAATCAGAATCAATTCAATATTAACTTTAGTGATTCTCAATTGAGATGTGAAAACAAGTCTGAGTAGTAACAATTATATGAACAACTGAAATACAATTATATTGATAATAAACATAGTAATAACGTTAGTAATAAAAACTAACAATAATTACTAACAGTTGTAGGAAAACAGTTGCACTGTGTTTATATAAGTGCTCATGTCTGTGCTTGGAGGTCCAGGTGTATCCCAGCATCCCCTTCTTCCTGAGCCCCAGATTGTTAGTGATACTCCAATGGAAGACTTGGGTCCAAGCAGCCCAAAGAACCCCATCAGCAAAGAGGAGGCAGTGGAGAGACTGAAGGTATAACACACACACACACACACACACACACACACACACACACACACACACACACATACATACTGTATACACACATCAACCCACCAACAAAGAGGCAGTGGAGAGCATATTATACTGAAAATACTCACGTACACACAGACGCACACATGCCCTGCGCAGGTACATATCACTTATGAAATCTGGACTTTCAAAACACAGGTTTGAAAGTCACACATTCCAAATGCCACACCCTGGACCCACGTCGAAGACTACGTGAGCGAGACCAAAGCGAGACCATGATGCATGATCATGTAAACAACAGTATTTTCAAACATGAGAAAATATTGCAGTGCTAGTGAGAATAAAGGGAATCGTGTTTATGGGTAAAGGTATAGATGAGCCTGCAGGGGGGTGTTTCACATTGTAGCTGGGCCATCTATTGCCCTCATATGCAATTAGAGTAGCCACTGAGGGAATATAGTCCAAACCAATACGTGTGGAGCTCGTCAACTTGAAGCAGATTTCCTTCATCAGTCCGAGCCCATGGGCCAAACGCTGTCAGTCTTTGGTGAACTTGCAGGGTGTTGTTTTCGTTAATGTGGGAAATGTATCCACAAACACTGCATTATGAGAGATGTTTTTGTTTTTAATTGGTCCTGTACTGAACTTGAATAATTAAAGGTTCAAGCTCCGATCAGCAGCTCTGATCTGTCTGTCTCTCTCTATCTCTCTCTATCTCTCTCTCTCACTCATATCTCTCTTTTGTCTCACTTTCAGGAGACTGAGAAGATCATTGCTGAGATGAATGAGACGTGGGAGGAAAAACTGCACAAGACTGAAGCCATCCGGCAGGAGAGGTGAGAGACACACGCGCACGGGCTCGTACACTTTTACATAAGCTCCAATGAATACATCGTACACACTGTGTGTGTGTGTGTGTGTGTGTGTGTGTGTGTGTGTGTGTGTGTGCAGTCATACACACTGTTTAACATTGTATGCGTGTGTGTTATCAGAGAGTCCCTGCTGGCAGAGATGGGGGTGTCTATAAGAGAAGATGGCGGCACCGTCGGAGTGTTCTCCCCCAAAAAAGTCTGACTCTGTCTTTAGCCTGTAAATGAAGATTTATTAACTCTACATTTACAAACTGGTGTTTTGACATTTGAGAGTGTGTGTGTGTGTGTGTGTGTTTCAGACTCCCCATCTGGTGAATTTGAATGAAGACCCTCTAATGTCTGAGTGCCTACTGTATTACATTAAAGACGGAATAACTAGGTACAGACACCTGGTTCTGAAATACCCTGTGTGAGTGTGTGAGTGTGTGTGCGTGCATGTGTGCGTGCGCTTGTGTGTGTGTGTGTGTGTGTGTGTGTGTGAGAGGGAGAGAAAGAATGTTACGAGATGTCTTTTCCCTTCTAACTGTATTCAAACGTGTGTGTGTGTGCTGCAGGGTTGGACAGGAGGATGTAGATATTCGACTAAGTGGTCAGTTTATAAAGGAGCTGCACTGTGTTTTCTGTAGTGAAGTAGAGGACAATGGAGAGGGTGAGAAAAACTGACTTTCTCATTAGGAGCAATAGTGTTATTAGTACTGATAATAAACGACAGCAGTCTTCATCATCTCTGTATGCAGTGGTCGTCACTCTGGAGCCGCTAGTCGGAGCAGAGACGTATGTCAATGGGAAGCAGATCACAGAAGGCGTCGTGCTCAAACAAGGTGCCAGACCATCACTCACACACACACACTCACACACACACACACTCACTCACTCACTCACACACACAGACACACACATACACACACACACATTTTGTCTAGGGAAACATAACACCACGCTGCATTATTGTTATCTGTGTGCTTCTGCATAGTTATGGTGACAGGCTTGAGTGTCTTCAAATCCATCTTGTTTTCACGTAGTGCTCAGTAAGTCACTCTGGGTACGAGTGTCAGCCGGGTGCTGGAGGAGAGGTTTCTGAATGTGAATGTTACTCACGTACGTTCTGTGTTTGCTGTGAAAGAGTAATGAGCAGGGATGTTTGTGTTAGCATCTTGACTCCATGTAGGCCTTACTGTTCTCCTGTGGCACAGTCAAAGTTTTTGCATTATGCATAATCATTTATGCAAATATGAATGTTTATGCAAAGCAGTTTTCGTTCTGTCGAGTCCAGGGAATTCCTGTACTTAAGTTTAGTGATTTTTTTTGTTTGTTTGTTGTTGTTTTTTTATTCAGCTCATTTTATTAATCGGAAACCAGCGATTGAACTGGTTCCTCCTGGGTAGATGATATAGAGATATCAAAAATACTGCATGTATAAGAAGACAGATCAACTCCAGCATCGTTCTTTCAACCCATACACTGGCAAACACAATCCTTCAGCCCTTCTTATGTGTTTTGTGTTTGTGTGTGTGCGTGTTTGTGTGTTTTCCAGGTAACCGCATTGTGATGGGGAAGAACCACGTGTTCCGTTTTAACCACCCCGAGCAGGCGCGGCTGGAGAGGGAGCGCAACGCAGCCCAGGACCAGCAGGGGGAGCCGGTGGACTGGAGCTATGCACAGAAAGAGTTGCTTGAGAAGCAAGGCATCGACATCAAACAGGAGATGGAGAGAAGGTGAGAATGAGAGGAGCTTGTGTATCTGGTACTTGTGTACATGTGTGTTGTGTGTGTCGTAATTTTTCTTATGGTCTTTATTAAGAATAAACAGTACAAAATTACATTAATTTCAGTAACCGTAGTGTCAAAGCTGCACTTTGATTCTGACGTGGGTACACACACAGTCACACACACACAATCTCAGACACGTTCTCATACCAACACACATTTTGTGTATCAGGCTGCAAGATTTGGAAAATCAGTATCGCAAGGAGAAAGAAGAGGCTGACCAGCTGCTGGAACAGCAGAGACTGGTGAGGAGGAGAAAGATGAGGTCACTTCTCGCACACACACACACACACACACACACACACACACCTACAAGCTTTCTCAACTATCTGTCCGCATGTCTCAGTGTAGCGTGACTCATGCTTTTAATAGCGTAGACTCAGATTTGAATAATGTTGATGGTGGGAACACTTCTGACCTCTGATGTGTGTGCAATGTCTCCTCCCTCTGCTCCCCACTTTCCTGCCATCCCTCTCTCTCGCTCTCGCTCCCTGTCTGACTCCAGTATGCAGACTCTGACAGTGGTGATGACTCTGATAAACGTTCCTGTGAGGAGAGTTGGAGGCTCATCACTTCCCTCCGAGAGAAACTACCAGCCAACAAGGTCTCTCTCTCTCACACACACACACACACACACATACACATGCATACATACAAAAACTCATATACACATACAGACAGGTTTGTGTAAACTCACTCAGCAAGCAGTAATTTATATAGATCCCCCACAATAAAACCTTTTACACTTTAATTACGGTTGGGTGATATGACAAGTCATGGAAAAGTATACAAAAATCTATGGTATATGAGATCAAATTCTCTGTTTTTGTTCAAATGCTGTAACATCCAGTGTTGACCGTGCTTCACATACCTTGCCTAAGCCTGCGTGCTTACATAATGTTCCTTTTCACCTTGAGTTTTCACTTATGTGATGCAATGCTTGACTCAGATCGTTTGTGTGCGTGTGTGTATTCTATGTCATGGGCGGTCAGTCAGCTGGCTTTTCTCCCCTTAATAACTATGGCTGACTCAGCTGGCGCCGGCCGTGTGTTAGCAGAGGCCCGGGGTAAAGGCCCGGTGGAGTTCACTCGCTCCGCCCAGCACACGCTAATGCAGCCAGCGATGGGTGATGGCACTGAAACCATCCTGAAACCATCCTTCCCAAACCCAGGCAGGGACATTAGCATCGCTGCAGGAAGTCTGATTCTGTTTCAGCTGCCCGCGTGTGTGGAGAGCAGACCGAGGCCTTGCTTTAACAGCCGCGCTACTCTTAATTCATGACTGTCAGTACTGGGCACATTCTTCTCATTCCGTGCTGGAGGTCACAGTGTAGTTTTACAACAACATTAGAACTGCACTCGCGCACTCACACACACACACACCACTTGGTTAGTCAAGGTTCTCTGTCCAGGTGTGCGCTATAAAACATAAACACACATATACACACATGCACAGATTTCCTTTGTCCAGGTAAAGCTCGAAAATTGCAAAACACTTTCATTCATTTATTCTGTCATTTTTCTAGACCCTGGCACATTTAGAATAAATGTGTGGCGTTTGCCCTAACCCAGTCTTGGCTGAAATTGGGGCATTAGTAACAGGATAAATGGATCGCTGGGTCAGTGGCTGCGTTTGGGGTTTTCATTATCAGGTGTGGGAGTGGGATGGTTCTCTATTCTAGCCTGTAGGTATATTACAACATCCATGGAGCTCAGTATTAAAAAAACAAAAAAAAAACAAACTTCTTTCTGAAAATGTGTCAGAGGCGATGGACTACTAATAAAATCATACTCCCTGCTTGTTCCTGCCCCCTCCCTCTCACTGTTGCACCTGCATCCCCTAATGGGATCTAACCTTTTCTTTTCTGTCTGATTGATTTTTCGTTCTGTAGGCATGTACAGTGATCAAAAGTGATCTGTCCTCGTGAGTAACAGTGTGAGATAACAACATCTGAAAATGCAATATTTAGGGACATTTGACTGGTTCCTCTGAGGGGAAAACACTTTTATTTTATTCCTTTTACGTCATTTGTAATACATCACAAAGACAGGAGTGTAAATGCCTGTGTTTGTGTGTGTGTGTGTGGGGGGGGGTTTCAGGTGCAGTCTATAGTGAAGAAGTGCGGTTTGCCGAGCAGCGGGAAGCGCCGGGAGCCTCTGCGTGTCTATCAGATCCCACAGCGACGGCGTCTTCCTGCAGGCCTCGGAGCCAAACCTCACCCCAGCTTGGACGACCTCCGCACACAGGCCATCAAAGAGATCTGCTACGAGGTAGGCCAACCCTGCCCCGCCCCATCATCCCAACACCCCACCCCTTCACCCCACCACTCTGCCCCATCATCCCAACACCCCACCTCTTCACCCCACCCCACCACTCCGCCCCTTCATTCCAACACCCCACCACTCCGCCCTGTCTTCCTAACACCCCACCCCACCACCTGTTTCAAGTGTTTTGTTTGTTCCAGCTTCCAAAACACTTTGGCCAGGCCATGGAGACCTCTGCCATACCCAGTGATCTATGTCGGGTGAATGAGGAGCTAAAACAGATCTGAATATGGCATTTAGCAGATACTTCTTGTCTTAACAGTAGTTGGAGTTCTTGTAAGTTAGCTGATGTGGCATGGAGTTGAATCTTAAACTGTGATACCAAAAACAGCTGCAAGGGCAATTTAAACACCAAATCTTTTCCTTCATTTTTTTGCTCCTTCATCTTTTACTCTTCTCTTTCCATTCTCGTTCCTTCTTGTCTACTCCAGGTGGCACTGGGAGACTTCCGGCACACGCGGCAGGAGATTGAGGCTCTGGCCATCGTGCGGATGAAGGACCTGTGCAGGACGTATGGGCTGCGTGACCCGCAGGAGCGGGACAGCTGGCGCAGCGTGGCCAGGGATGTGTGCAACACGGTGGGCATCGGCGACGACGAGGGCGACCGAGAAAGGAGGGCGGAGCCGGACGACAAAGAGGCCCCGCCTACGGCAGGAGGGAGGGAGAAGGTCACGGTGGGAGGGAGAGCGGATATGGGTGAGCTGAAAGCGCACATCGACAAGCTGACGGACATTTTACAGGAGGTGAAGATCCAGAACAACATGAAGGATGAGGAGATCAGGGCACTCAGAGGCCGCATGGCGAAGATGGAGAAAGTGTTTCCAGTAGGACTGCAGGTACAGCTTGCATATGTGTGCGTGCCTGTGTGTGACATATTGTATATATATGCATATATTTTAGGTATATACTGACTGTGTTACTGCCGTGGAAGCGTGTCGTCATGGTTGCTATTGCCTTATTCAGGGAGATGAAGACGACTCCATGGCAGACGTGAGCGGAGCTAGAGGCGAAGATGTGGTGGGCCAAAGTAGTTGGTATGGTGAGGACGACTCTGGGTATCGTCGAGGTCGCCACAGGTGGCAGTACCCTGACAAGTTCCAAGACCCTAAGCGCCGCCGGGACATGGGCTCCCAGTCCGACAGCACCCCCTACACCCCTCCAGCGGGACGCCCTCAAAACCCATTCAGCGCTGGCACAGGGCGCCTTCAGAACAACTTCTCCACGCAGCCGTCCACGCGTAACTCCAACGGCCTGTTCCTTCCAGGGACGGGTCGCTTCCTGCCCCCCCTGGAGAGAAAGCTGCTATTCCCTTTTAAGGGCAACCCCCAGCACAGGGGCTTCCACTGGGGTCCTTCGGCCAATCAGAGGGAAGGTGCGGACACGCAGGATGGGAAGGATTCTTCTTCCTTTGACGGGGGCTCCGTGCACACCTTTCAGTCCCCACCTTTGAACAAGGGCCAATGGGCCAACAGCCACCACCAGCAACGCCGCAATCATGGCAACAGAGGCCACAGCAACCGTGGTAACCGGCAGCGATCACGGAACCGAGGACGGAATCCATTTGACGGGTATGTACAGCACGAGCCAAACGTGAACGCTGACTGGAAAGATGGCGGAATGGGCCAAGTGGAGCAAAATCATGGGAGGGAAAGGTATATTTGGTGCAGTCCAAACTCAAGCTCAGGGCAAGAAGACAACCACTGCCAACAGAACCAGCACCTGAACCAGCAGCAGGGCAAACAGGGGTTCCACAAACAGCATAGCCAACAACCAGGTTATTATCTGCCCCCCCACCGTCAGCCCAGCCCCACTGAGAAGACCCAAAAGGCTTCAGGATCCAGCCCTAATACCCCACTCACCCAAGAGGAGCACACCACACCTATGGAAACCTGATTGGCTCTTTTGACTGAGATGGCAACCAATGGCAATGAAAGTGGAATGGAGGGTCTGATGAAGTTAATTGGAAAGTTTAGATGTTTTTGACTTTGACTGCTTGTGCAGTGGTGACACTTTGTAGGAAACTGGAATGTGTCAGGATGGTCAAAAAAGGCTCATGGTAGCCACTTCAACCATCCCCAAACACATCCAGTATTATCTGAAATATGCTGGAAGCTATTATTGTTTGATGTAATGCACCTCATATTACCCTGGGGAAACACACACACATACTCTACACGTGCTTTTCACACCAATGCAGTCTCTTAGCACCAAGGTGTGAGTGTTGAGAGCGCAGTGAGCTTGAAGCAGTTTGCACTCTGGTTTCTCGCGAGGATATTTTACACAGGAACTCTTTTAGTGCAATGACTCAGACTGTGATTTTATACCAGCAAAGCGCCCGTGTGGCTTTGTCCATTTGGGCACCTGAGAATCATGTTTTCGGGCTGCACATTTTGGGAGTCTTTACCTCAACTCCGTCTGTCGAGCTGTACTCCGTGCCTTAGGACAACTTCATATGCCTGGAATCCTTCTGAACTTTTTATACATGTTGTCGTCACGTATTGTATATTGATTGTGTTTACATGCGTTACGTTTACTGTGTATAATTGGCCCTGTTTGTACATGGGAGAGAAGGGGCCTGCAGATGGGATTGTTGGTGCCTCGCTATCATGCGCATTGTGGTAATTTTAGAAGATCGTTTCTTTCCAAATGTGTATATTTGGAAACAGCTGCTGCATATCATTGATAATTCTACCTTGTGTCTGCTGAAGAGCATTGAAAGTGATACCAAAGAGTTACCAGCTCCTGAGCACCTGCGCCCATGGTGCTGTCATTTCGACATGCATGTGGACATGACACCCAAAGGGCGATCATTGTTAAGTCCTTATTTTCTCCTGTTTCTTTTTTTTTTTTTTGTCTAACCATCACTGTATTCCTATTCCTTTGAGACAGGTTTGAACTGTCTCTCCCCTTTATAGGTGTAGTGATTGACCAATTTAGATTGGGAACGTCACTAATGAGTAAAGTCTAAAAAGACAAACCCCTTTATTTACTTTGTTTTATTGTAAAAACCTTTTTTTTTTTTTTTTTTTTACTTGTGGCTGTTTTAGTCACATGCAAGTGCTCTTGTGGCAGTGACATGCAACTGAAAAAAACATTTGGCAATTAAAACACTATATTATCTTGCCTGACTAATTGGTAGTGTTTTCTGCTGTTAACGATCTGTGCCTTTGCCCTATAGTCTTAGGCTATGGACATGCTGGCCTGACTTTCAGCTGTCGGACAGTGTCAGGACCAACCATCACCCATACTCAGTGCATGCTGAATCGGCATTGGCAGTCAGCCATCAGGGAGTTTAGTGATTGGCTGAGTGTACTCAAAGAGACAGCATAGACTTTCACACTGTGGCTTGTTTTAGGCTAACATACTTTGCTACACATAAAGTAGTTTTGTTGTGCTAACTACCTAGAGGACAGGTGTAACATTAGTCATGATGACATTACTACATACATTTTTATGGAAGCATGGGAGTGACTCAGAACTCAGTAGTCTGAATAAGAACCCTGCACTTTCAGGAAGCAGAGGTTTTCTTGAGTTATTTCCTTTTTTTCTTTTGGGCAGGCGCAGAATCTAAGTGTGTTCATCGGCTGTAGTCAGTCTGATGTGTTCGAGTATAAATACACACAGGTCATAAGGAGCAATGGTGAGCTGATGGAGGGCAATCATCAGTCACTTGCTGTTCATGTTAGTCCTTCACCGTCGGTTTGGTGTGTCCTTAGTCTTAGGTTCTTAAGTCTCTCTCATGTCAGTCTTGGAGGGAGGGAGAAGTGAATGTGACTACTGCACTGCCAACCTAATCCTTTTATTCAGTGACACAAATAGCATTCAAAAGGAAGATCAGAAAGCTACATTTAGTTCAGTGGCTCCTAGCCTCATGTACTACATATTGCAGTCTGGTACCTGCCCTAACACACCTGAGTCGACTCAACCATTAATTATCAAGCCCAACATGAACTGACTCGGGTGTGTCGGAGCAGCTAAAACACAAATGTGCAGAGAGTGGAATACCCAGCGCTGGGAAACCACTGGAGTAGTATTAGGCAGTAACGGTTTTGTATGACACGTGCCTTCCCGTGTGTGGTGAATATTGACATAAGTGCAGCAGCACGCTGGGGTGTAGTGATAGTGCTGGGGCGAGGAGGGCTGCGCTTCTAGGCGCTGAAGAACGTGGGTAGCTGGTTCCCCAGAATGACAGTGCGCTCAAGCCCAGCCTCTGTGATGGCTGCCAGTCTGGCCACACCCCCAGAGGAGCCATCCCGTTCCATAGCCAGGGCCAAGGCTAAGGAGATGAGGAGAGAAACAGGAAGAACAGGTGAGTGTTTGCAGAATTCACAGTAATAAGGCTTGTATGTAATATACAGAAAAAACCCCACAAGATATTAGTCTGTATTTACACTAAGCAGAAATTCTAAAACACTTCCATTCGGTCCTGTAGCTGCAAAGGTCAGGTGATGCCGTGCTTCACACTTTGAGCCATACCCACCCTCGGCTGTGAAGCGCAGACACTCCTCCTTGGACATCCCCGACCTGTAGTTGGAGTCGATGAAGCCGTAGATGTACGAACTTCCTGAGCCTCCCACTGAGACAGGCTGTCTCACCAACATCCCACCCATAGGGACAGTGTATACCTGAAGCCAAGTACCAGGGAACACCAGGTTCAATGGGAAGAAGGGATAAAGAATCATTAGGTTTAAAAACACAACCACATTTGATTTTAATGAGTACTGTATAGTTGTAACAGCCTGGATTACTGACAGCAATTAAAAAAAATTGAAACCTGTTTTACAGTATTGCAGAATAAGCTGATCTGCAATTAATGTCAATTTATTTGGGCTAAAGACATCACAACTAGAAAACAAAAGAGCAACTGTAAATCACCTGTCCACCCCTTCGCTTGTCCCAGCCTGCTACGATGATGCCAGCCATCAGTTCCTCCCTGTACCTGTAGCACATCTGTTTAAACAGATTGGCAGCTGTCTGCACCAATGGGGGCTCATCCAACTCGATACTGTAGGAGGGAGGGAGGGAGGGAGGGAGGGAGGGAGAGAGAGAGAGGTTGGAGGTGTGTTTTCTAATTTAAGCGCAAAAAATTGGTTAAGAACATACATGGCCCACCTTCTAAAAAACTAATTTTAATATGGATTAGATCAGCAACTAGACCCCTGATCTTCAGCCCGCATTTTAAGGAATTAAAATATTCCCTGTGCTGTTCTGAAAGCGGACAAAAATACCATGACCTGAAAAAAATTTTTTTTTTACATCTTCAGAACATATAACAGATGGCATGGCATATTAAGTCAAAGTAAGGTGTACTGAGATGTTTTGATCATTTTTGACGTAGAAATAGAATAGTCCTTTTACCAACTGCCAAACCACAGGATGGGGAAGAAAATCCTCACCATCACAGCCCTACTCTGGCCAGTCTGTATAACCACCCTTTCTACTCCCCAACATACCCACTTGCCAACAGGATCTTCCTTTGTGGATTGCCTAAACAGACGTCCTCCATGCCCCAAACCATATTGCATATGCATATTTACAAACTTCCTGGCCTCTGTCATCTTAGACATAACAGCTTGCCTTATGTAACCACTTCCCTTCTCTGCTATTAGAGAGAACTTTGGACCAACGCCTGCTCACTAGCCCCCCCCTCCCAGTCACTTGACAAATAGCCTGCCTTCATTATTCGTTTGGCACGGAGTGCTTGTCCCTACGTTCATTATTACAACTCTCTGCCAAATGCTACCAACCTTCCCTTAAATGACTAAGACTGCCTCTATATTGTTGCACGAAAAAAAAAAAAAATCAGGATAATCTACAGTATCCTAAGCCGTGTAGAATACTTTGAGGTCACTTCTCTGCCCCAGCCTTCCTGCTATGTTGCCTAACTGTACTGGTTCTCTTTCAGATGCTTCCCGCCCCGTCCCACCCCACCTGTGTATGGAAAGTCTTTAGCTCCCGGCACCCACTCACCCTGACCAGCCCTGTTTAAGTTTGCTATGCAGAGGACCAGGTGAATTTGCAAGGGGCTATTTTGCCCAATTAACCTCTGATTAATTGTGTTGCACGGACTGTACCCGTTGTGTGGTGTCAGACAGTTACTGCCTGCGTTAATTGTCCAATTCTGTCCCTGTCCCCATGATGGCCTTTTTTGTACCTCCTTGCCCACAACAGCCCTCCCTGTCCTGTTCAAGCTAGTGTCAAGTTGGTATTCCAATATGGAACAGCAGCAGTAGTGTGTACAGGTTAATCTGTGGGTTTGTAATGGTTCAGACAGGCCCTGGGGAGCACCCTTCTCCAAACACTTGCTGACAGCACACAGGGCCAGCCTGGGAGACAGACAGTTAATCATGCCTCCATGTAAATACATCTCTGTGTTTACCTAAAGGGGACAAAAAACATCTTGGAGTCTGTCCCAGATTTAAGTGTGAGAAATATCTGCTGCTCTTCCTCTTACCTTGATTACTGAATAGAAGGTAGTAGGTGACCCTCAGCATTATGCAAATGACATTGATGCCTGTGGCTTTCCTTTCTAGTCAGCAACATTCACATTTTTGTTCTGTATTAAAAGCACATTGAGACCTGACAACAACGGGCTTTGAGGCCGCACCCATCCAGTGCCACCAGACTGTAATCCGCCACTCTCCGTCAAAAATCCACAAAAGCATCGAGTCTGTCGGCTAAGCACCAGAACGGTTTCTACAGAATACTTCAAGAACGTCTGCATGAAGCAAGGTTAAAACAAAACAGAAACAAACCATTTAGAATGGGCAGATTTTCAACATCCATTCTCCATTAATCATGGCAATATAAACACACAAGTGTTTGTTGACAAAAGGTTGCATACCATTCCACTAACAAATGCCCTTGTCAAAGTTTAAAAAGAACAGGTCTGTAACTGTTCTATTTTTAGAACAGCAATAGAAAAAATGCACTAAATGAATGACCTTGTGCATAACCTTGCCATTTTATATTTAATAAATGTCAATATTTTTGATCGAAATGTCTGAAAATCTATATTGTGATCTTGCCCGAAACAAGGTTGTTATCTGTTGTATATTCTCTTCAAAGGTGATTTGCAAATTGAGAGAGCACAAGTCTTACTAACACCACCAGAACAGCATAAAGAAAAATGCAGACCAACACTACAGCTCACACAAACGAATGGGCAACTCCTGTTTCCCCTCTTGGACATTTCTAACACCACCCAATGCCTCCCAATGAGAGGAGCAATCTGTTAGATCATATCAAAAGCAGAAAGGATCTTGACTGATGAGAAAACCACAGGGGCAAGGTGTTATTAAGGATAACATTGGTCTTGCTGAGATGAGGAAATGACGTCAAAACCTCAAACAGCTGCACAAGACCCCTGGTCATCACCATGTGTATCACTGTGGCAGCGGCGACATGGCAGAGTGTCTGAAGAGCAGAGAAAGAGACCAGGCAAACCAGCTGGTAATTAAAATTGGTCACAACTGCTTGCCGTTAAAGGTGGCCCTGTCCTGTCGTCTAGCAGGCTACTGCAAGAGAGCACATGCAGACTTGCTGCCACACCAATCATCAGCTGATAAAAAACAAGACCAAGGAACACTGAAAGTACTGGAATAAAAAGCAGATAAGAGATACTGCACACTAGCCTTACCATGTTAGCAATGCTTAGACTCTCAGATCTAAACTATAGCTAATTTATATTCCATACATCTAGGCAATTTATATTTTAGATATATAATGCAACAAAAAGTTGTGCACCATACCAGTAGAAACCTGCAGAGTTCGTACTGTAGCTAGTGCTTTTCTGGACCAAATTCTCCATGGCCATATTGTTGGTAGGATGTCTTAGTTTTGCATGACCATGTGTTCCCAATTCTTAAAGGGTGTTGAAACAGGTGGTGAGTGGAAAGTTCCTCTATTTTTGTCAGTTATAGTAAAAATGACAATCCCATTAAAGGCCCAGCTGTGGTTGAGTCAGCTTTGCTTGTCTCGCTCCCCTACCACAACAAAAGAAGGTGACTAAAGGAGACAAAGTAACAGAGGGAAACCGTAGCGTCAGGTAAAGCATGTTTTTGTTCAGATGAGGATAAAAAAGGCCCAGTGCTTTACACCTTCAGCTTGAAAGACCTTCACCTTCCATGTTCAAAGTTTTCCATTAGCATTTAAAATGCACACTGGACTATTATTATTGTTAATATGATTATTACTGTTTTTCCAGGGTAGAGAATGAATGAGTGAATGAATGAGTGAATGGTGTCCAGAGACTGCTCCCAACCAAGTCAGGCAAGTCTGAAAGTGGAAAGTCCTTGCACTACCAGTAGTCCTGCTAAACTGAAGAGACAGCGCACACCTACAAAGAAAAACTTAGGTGATAACCTCTAGATCATTAGATCATTAAGGCACAGTTCATAAGGAGTAAAATGACACTCGGCACTTCTGCCTAGTGTGCTAAGACACACTAAATACAACAAATACACAGTGACAGAATGGTTACTGTCATGTTGCAATCATTTTCCTAAGTGATCCACCCTTTCAAGCCAGGCAACAAGACTAGAGGTACAGTACTCAGGGGATGTGGGGTTGCTGCACTGACCAAAACAGAGGCAGGAAATGCCTGAGGTACAAGGAGGGTCTACACAGTATACACAGGTGGAAATTATTTGGTGAATTATGTGATCAACCAAGACTTGATTGTTGTCCCATGTTGCCAGTGTTCCATGTAGCTTCCACTGAAGGCTTTCAAAGCACCTTAGATAGCCCTGCAATAGCCACCTCCTCCAAAACAGAGGAGCAGCAATCAAACATGTTTCGAGTGGAAGGAACTCTGGATGTTGCTAAAGGCTCTAAAGACATCTGTTCAGAGAACTATTCTGAAGCAGGGCACGAAGCCTAACTAACAGATGCTTGGAGACTTTAGCCATCTCCTGGCCTTCTCAAAGAGGCCCTTAACAAGCACCAGGATTGTGCCTGTAATATTTCAGAGGTCTGCCACCTGTGTATCCCCAGGAAGAAAAAAATAAAATAAAAAAAATCACTGGGACCAAGAAAATCTCCAAGGCCAGCATGATCTCCATCACTGTGGATGATGTTCTTGAACATTTTGATTAAATACTGATGGGGATGAGTATGAATCTGCACTGATTCTCTCTGATTCTGTGTGCCTTAACACAAACTCAAGCCTTAGCTGTGAAAAGACGCATGCTTATGCTGAAAACAAGCATCACATCTTAGACAGCGCCACCCCTTTCAACCGCACGCCATAACACACACTACCTTCCACTCCTAAACAATCCACCAAGCAACAACCTACTGTCATCTTTGTATTTAATTTGCCAGAACATATGAATTCCAGAAGTACTGATGCACCCTGGGAGATGTAGTCTTACCTGTGAAAGCCGAGCTGGTAGCTGACAGCATCAGCAACGGCCTGAGTATCAGCTGCAGATCCAGATCGGCAGCAGAAGATGCGGTCATGAATAGGGGTAAGCTTATCCGTAACCCTATTAGCGATGTAGGCTCTGAAATAACCACAGCAGTTATTAATAGCTATGAGCTGCTTTAGATATTCATGCTTTCAAACAGTAAGATTCTACTTTAGACAACTGAAACTATGACATGAACAACGTGCACTTGCACTAACAACTTGTACACCCAAGTCACATCATACCCTGTTGTTGTACGGGAGTCCGCACCAATCACCACCCCATCATCAAACTCCACTGCCATAATGGTAGTCTGTGAAGATATAGTAAATAGTGATGTTATTCTATCAGTGTTGGTTAACGTTCAGCCTCAAGATCTCTGTGACCACCTGCCAGACCTTCACACGTAAAGAGACACGAAGATTGAGAGTCTGATATGTTAACAGGTAACTAGCTGGTGAGACAGTACAGCTAGTTAACGGGTAACTAGCTGTACTGTCTGAGGATGCTGCGTATACGAAGCACTGTTAAGTGCGAGACAGTGGTGTGCGTCTTTCTGAACTATAATTACATACATGAGCCAAACTATCAAAGGTAGCTAGCTTTTTTTTTTTCCTTCCAGTTTCTTTAGCCTGGCATATCATCTACGCTTGCAATTTGCTGTTTGCTTGTCTGACATACACACATAATTCATCCATATTATAGATATCTTAACTCGTATATACAAAATCCGTCATATCGGTTATTAGCCAGCGAAAGAGGTAACGTTCGCTACAGTTAGCAAAATCTGCAGACATTTCGTAACTGCTAGGGATGAGTACGTGTAACAGAAACGCTAGGTTAGCTAGCTAGCTAACTAACTAACTTAGATATTCGCTAAAAATAAACAGAGCGGAGATCCCATCTATAATTTGCCAATATAGGTTGTGCCTATTCGAAATGTAAAATCTGTAACTAGCTATAGGAAAATACACAAAATGCAGAAAATCCGGAAGGCCGCACGTTAGGTCGCTTAGCTAACGCTAGCTAAGAAACTCCCGTTATTCCTATTGTTGGTGACGTGGAGTGCTGTTAGCTTAGCTATGCTAGGTTAGCTTAAGCTAGCTAGCCAGAACGATCTCAAAATCTTATAGTGGTGACTAAAACGATTTCTCTCCGCGGTCTGTTACCGTGCATTGAAATCGCCCCTTGTTGACTCACCCCAGTGCTGACTTCTTGGCTTTCCCAATTTGGAAACTTATCGTTGGGACGAGAAAACATCTCGACCCGGTTCTGTGTCACGTAAGCCGCCATCTTGTTTGGTATGGCACGTCAAGCCGTGTGGTGTGGTGTGTGTAGGAGACGCCAGTCCGCGTACTGCACATCGCCATCTACTGGACCGCCAAGAACAGTCTCAAGCTTATTTAGTCTAATTTTACTTTTAAAATTTGTTATACTCTGCTAGATCGTCTACATACGAATGAAACACCTAAGATAGTACCAGTGCAAAAATAGTAAGAAGTCTCATACAAGCACAGAAATTGTTTTACACAAACACAGAAATTGTTTTAAGAGACTATCTTTTAATGTTCTCTTAACACTAAAACTCACATTGTGTAACTTCATTCTTGATAGAGAAAACTCTTGACAGAGAGAGAGAGAGAGAGAGAGAGAGAGAGAGAGAGAGAGATACTTTGTGTCTTTGATAGGTGCTTGGGGATGCAATTAGATTGGAAACAAAGAGCTTCAGGCTGTAGCTGTATTCTAACGTAGAGCCATTGTACCTCTCATGGGAGTTACAGAGGAAGAAGTTGAAATGGCATTGATCTGCCTATGCAAACAGAGATCGGAATGTCTGAACAAACTATAACAAATTGTACATTGCTCATTACTGTGTGTTAGTCTACTGAAAGATCTCAAGCTTTGTTCTGCCCCCCCAACAACAGGTCCTATATGTGTGCATAGTCTATCTGAAGAGCAGGTACAAACTCAGACAAACCGTGACAAAGAAAGCAGTAGTACAGTACACAGGGAAGTGTGTGTGTGTGTGTGTGTGTGTGTGTGGAGAGGGTGTAATTTAAAGGCAGTAGTTTTATGGCTGAAACTGAGTGCATTGTTGCAGTAAAGTAGAGAAATTCCCCATCACAGTCTGTCCTGGAGCACGATGTCTCGGCCGTGCTATGTCCACTGGCCCTGTCCTGTCACAGTGCATTACAACTCTTTTACTCTCACCTGAGAGTGTACGAGGGAGACAATGTGTTTGTATGTGTGTCTCTCTGTCTGTCTGTCTGTATGTCCGTGTTTGTGTTTGGCGTGTGAATGTTTGTGGCAATGTGTTTGTTTACACACTTGCATTTGTACTGTGTGATCATCAGTACAAAAGAAAGAATGATTTCCACGGTTAGGTGTGTCCCTGTGTACCAGCACGTGGCCTTTCTCTTTCCACAATGCTGTCCATTTGATCTTTTTCATTAATCTTTAAACGGAGCTTCAAACCCTGCTGCTCCCTCCGTCCCTGACACACACACACGCACCCACCCAGAGTAAACGCCCTCTCACCGAAGACGACTGCGCCACCGAGGAACACAAGTACAGCCCACTTACGACCTTCAAGCCCATCTCAGCTCGGCGTGGCTGTTCCGATGCCGATGGAAGAAAAGAAATGGTGACGAAGAAAAGGAGGAGGAGTTGTGGTGCAAAATGACCAAAAGCCTGCAAAAAAAGCACTGTTATCAGAAAGAGGCAAAGCATGTTACGGCAGTGCAGTGCAGCACACAGCGCCTGCTTAGCCTGGCGAAGAGGCAGATACACACTGTTTCTGTGTCTGCAGGCTGAAAGTCTGTTCAGTGCAGCACAGCGCTCTCAGCGAAGACAGGGGCTGGCTGCTGCATGGCCAGACACAGATGACTTTAAACCGCAAGGACACTCATCCATTGATTATGCATTACTGTATATATAGAGTGAGTACGTGTGGGGGGGCATATCTGTGTGTGTATCTAAGCATATGCTCATGTCTTTGTGCGGACCAAATGTCTCCTTGACAAAATGGAAAACACGAACATTTTTATTTGAACAACTATAAGAGCCCAAAGACTTTATTTTAGTTAGTAAAGTGATGGTTATGGTTAAGTTATGGTATAGGCATAGGATTAATTAGTGCCACTAATACACATAATACAGTACAATAATGGAAATACCCCACAAAGACAGTAATATGTGGCATCTTTTGTGTGAGTGTGTGTGTGTGTGCGCCTCTGTGTCTTTATACAGTGACTAGTCACTGTAACTGCTTTAGCTAATGCTGCCAGAGAGCATTTAAGTCAAGGTTGCTGCTTTTAAGAAAACAGGGTCTGTGATCTTCGCTACGGCAAAACAGCTCCGCTTGCTTACGCCACAGATGACTCATGACCTCAGTTCACCCTCCCTGGATAATTACTTAAAAGCAATAGACTGAGAAAGAAAAGAGGTCCGTGGTCTCCATTTTAAGTGCACAGGAAAATACAACATTCCTTCATGCGTGTCAGCCCCATTAATCCAAACGTCGATGTTGATTTCAAAGTTCAGTCTGTTTGCTTTTCATGCCACACATTACCACATACTGGGAGAACTGCATGTGAGTGGCTGTGTCCTTTTGCCAAAAAACAAAAAGCAAAGAAATAACTACAAAATCTGTGAATTCATCCACAGAAAGAGAATGAACGGTACAGAGCCCCTTCCAGGCACTCTGAGCTTTAGCTTCCCGTCCACATGACAGGTGGAATAGCTTTACTCTGGAGGGCTCTAGATGACTCCTCAGACTGGACACTGCGTGGGAAATGGACACTGTGTGGGGACAGGACACCTCCATGGACGCAACTATGAGCACAGAGGTTCTAGTGCTTTAGAGCACTAAGTATTGAAGATATGTTATCTTGGAAAAGCACCCTTAGTGAACAACAAAAACACATTCTGTTTTATCTGGAAATATGATCTTTTTTCTAAGTCGGTAACGGTATGCAAAGTTGACATTTTAGCTGAAAAGCTTTTTTTATTGTAGGCTATCAAAATTCTGCTGATTTAAACACTTATTGAACTTCTTTGAGGACATCAGAGGCATGCTGTTTAATTAAGGTTTGTTAGAGTCGCTAGGCTCGTGGGCTCTGGGTCCTTATTCCTCAGCACATCTAAAACTTGGTGAGGACTTACAGAGTTCAGAGCCAGAGCTTACAAAGACTTACACACGCCATCTTCAATACCTGCACCATTCTGGAGTGCTCATATATATAAATAGGCCTCATATTCACTGAATATTTTGAAGTTTTTTAAATATATATATATATATATAAATACACACACACAAACGCACAGCGCGTAGAGGTCATAGATGTCCCTCATTATCTACACAGACAGAAGGACAGACAATTGGGTGGATAAAGAACGACTGAAAGACAAACTGAGAGAAAGAGAGAAGAGAGAGGATGTAAGACAGAGAGACAGCTGGAGCCAGATGTCAGAGAACTTTGTAAGTTCAGCTCCCATCATCTCTTCAGTCTCCAATCTGTGCAGCAGCTAAGAATACTGCCAGACCTTCACGGTCACCACAATCTGCACATTGTTTGTGTGTGTGTGTGTGTGTGTGTGTGTGTGTGTATGTGAGAGAGAAAGAGCGAGTGAGCGTGTGTGTGTGTCTGCCCGCATTCATTCAGTATAAGCGAATCAATGACTCTTGCTGACTCCGTGGCAACCCGCTCTCCTATCTCCCCGGGTAACTGGCCAATAGCAACCACAGAGACATCAGGACTGCACCCACTCCACACGTCTAAATATAGCACCACTGCACAGTTACATTACACTCTGCTGAAATAACCGCAGTTATTAATGATCTGTGCATCCAGCATGCTCTGCTTTTGAACATTACAGTGTGATCATACAGTACTGTATGCAGTACTGCGATGGGTACTGGTGCAGTATGGGGTTTCTTAAGGCAAATTACTGCACAGGCTGGGATATATGGAGGTAAGAGCTGCAGGAAGCTGGCGTGCGTTGTGTGTAAAGCCAGCTGGGCACTGTGCTATACAGAGGTGCTGTATGGAGGCAGGGGTCAGCCTGCTGGGCACTGTGCTATACAGAGGTGCTGTATGGAGGCAGGGGTCAGCCTGCTGGGCACTGTGCTATACAGAGGTGCTGTATGGAGGCAGGGGTCAGCCTGCTGGGCACTGTGCTATACAGAGGTGCTGTATGGAGGCAGGGGTCAGCCTGCTGGGCAATGCGCTGGCCTGACCGGCCTGAGTTACCAAGTGCAGTGTGTGGGGGATTACAGAGTTCAAATGCAGAAATACACCGGCGGAGTCCTGGGAGAATACGCTACACAGCTCTCTCTGGCATTTTGCCCCCCATCCCCCTCCAACTCTCTCTCTCACACACACACACACACACACACACTGCTGTTCCCATCCCACTTCCGCTGGCAGACTGCAGTGCCAGAGGGAGAGGCTGTAAGAGGCTTTCAGTCAGTCTTGGGGGGTGGGGGGTGTCATCCATCCAATACAATTTAAATGCCTGAATGCACACCTGTGAATAAAAAAGTCCACATACTAACACACACACACACACACACACACCTTGTCCAGCCCAGAAGGTGCCTACAGCAAAATTGATTGCATATAAACTTACATTTGCATCTCTCTAAAGCACTACAGACACACCCCCACACACACAAAGTGTCTCGTACTGTTTCCCACTGCCAATAAACTTCACCATTACTCTAAAGTCAATTACTGGCTTTGGCTGGAGGCTTTCCTCTCCCCTCTGACAGTCCCTCACTATGAATCCAACTATTTATTTCATCGCTCTTTCTCTCTCTCTCATACACACACACACACACACACACACACACACACACACACACACACACACACACTCGCGCTCACTTGTTCCTCTTTCACTGTTCACAGTCCTTTCAACTTTTTATGTTACATTAATAATTTTATGTTAGTAAAACATGATGATGAAGATGATGATAGTGATTATATGTGGTGACCAGTTATGTTAACTGTGCGTGAATATATTTAGCCCATCATAGGCTAAATGAAAGCTGATCAGGATGTGTAAGATAAAGAGCTTTCTTTTGAGATGTTTCATCAGTGATTGCATTTTAAAATCAATAATGTTATCTAAGGGATTACACAGTCTAGCAGGCAGCCTGTTCCCTGTAATCCCTGCAGTTCCTATCACTTGCTGTTGTTTACTATTCCTGCTGAGTGAGGTGTGCTTCTTGAAAACGTCGGCTTGCTTATCATGCTTTTCCTGTTTTGTAGGGTAGAATGTGACTTTGTTTTCCCATATTAAAAATACTCATAATCTGATAATTATTGGTGTTCCATAACTGCAACAGATTATAGTTTGGCACGTTAACTATGTAATCCAGCTATGTGTATTGTTATTTCCTAATGGAGATACACTTTCGGACACATTTTTTCCAATGAGATTTCTGTCGTTATGTTTCAGTATCCAGCTCCAACCCGGTCGTTCCTTCTCTACTTCCCGTTGGCCCTCCTTTTTTAAAGTGCTGGAGGGAGCCCTTCTGTCAGAGGGATGAAATATTCCTCCATCCTTCATTCCTTCATCCGGGGTCTGAGGTTAATCTGCTGCAGGAGCATTAGACCATTTTTATCCAAAGGGCATCATCACAAAATCTGACTCTATCCTTTATTCCAACGAGAGAGAGAGAGAGAGAGAGAGAGAGAGAGAGAGAAAGAGAGAGAGAGGGAGCGAGGAATAATGCCTTCACAAAGCCCAGTTGTTGGGGAAAGGCCTTTGATTTGATGGTGACATCTAGAGATGATAACTTTCATATGATGATGGCTTCCACCTCTGGAAATGCCTCTGACCGCAACCACAGAGAGTAACGATTAAAGGAGGTAATGCCGGCTCTCTCTTCAGCATTTCTCCACCCTGCTGTTTCAACCCTCCGATTTCGTGCTTGGAGTTCCTTTTTTGTCGCTTGTAGAAAACATGCTCTGATCTTTTTTTCTCTGTGCATGTTCTCAGAAGGTTTCTTGTCTGTCCTTCTTTCCAGACACTCTGAATGTTGGAAAGAGACAGAGTGTGGCCTGATTCCCAAAAGAAAGCCACAGCTGGGCAGCTTCACACCGGCCCGCGTCTGTCCGTCCGTCTGTCTGTAGGCGCTGGGCTGTGCCACCATGCTCACTGGCCGCGGCATCAGTGGCGGGGGGATGGACGGGAAGTTCTCCCTCAACTGCCAGTCAGAGAGGGATACCACGTTGTACAGGTGTGTGCCAAAAGGAGCCGGGTGGAAATGTGTGAGTGTGTATGTGTGTGAGAGAGAAAGAGAGAGAGAGAGAAATATTCTATGTTTTATGTGCTTGAACATGCAGAGAATGTCTACTGTCGCGGTTCAATACCCTGTCCACTGGTAATGGGTGCTTCTGAACTACAGTAATGACTGTTCCTGGCATTTCTTCAGAAAATCTTGGATTATGATTGTGTGCTTGAATTTAGATCTGAGCACATCTGAGTCACTCTATTTGCTTTTTTTCTTTCTGTGTGTGTGTGTGTGTGTGTGTGTGTGCTGACAGAAGTAAATCTGAAGACAGCTTGCTAGCTTAGCGATAGCTAGAAACATTCCGACACTAGCTGTCTGAAAGGTGTTTATAATCTGAGGGGCCTACAGCCAAAAAGTTTTTTTAAAAAGTAGAATTAGGCCCAGAACTTCTACATACACTCTTAAAGACAGCAGGTGAGCTGAGAGGCTTAGCATTGTTAGCCAGTCTCCTTTTCACAGCAGGGAGATCTTCACCTGAGCAAGGTAGAAACTGCCGCACTGAGTTTGCCATTGCCAGGTGCTTTCATGCCTCGTGTTACGGAGCATGTGTACTGTACTCTATGACCATGGATTTTTCACAGTTCCTAACTGCTCCAGACAAACCACTTTGATACACAGCACTACAAGTCCCACGAGGCTTCGCGCTCTCTGCAGGTGATGCATTCTACCCCAGTTGCCATGGGAACTACAGGCTCTGCTTAGGCTGAGCTGACGTGAGCTTGTAGTGCCCTCGCATAGCCTGAGAGAAAATTGTGTGTGTGTGTGTGTGTGTGTGTGAGTTTGTGTGTGTGCATATGTGTGCACGCGCACGCATTTGTGCATGTGCGTATCTGTCTGTGTGCGTGTGTGCGTGCATGCATGTGTGCACGTTTGTGTGTGTAACTGCATGACTTAGCTTCTTCTAGGCTCTGGAGAGAGGCTGTGAGTGCTCTCTCACCTCAGCACAGAAGCCCAAGGCTGTGCCTACTGCCTCCAGGCACCACATGCAATTTGGGATTTTTCTCCTCCTTTGTTGTGGGATTCTGCCTCCATGCATTACTATGTAACCTGCAGTTAAAGGCTCATTAAAAACTTTATTTAGGAAATTTTGCTTGTGAATGTAATATTTATATTTCTAAAAAAAAAAAAGACTTTCATTACATTTTAAGATCAGAGAGTAAAGCCTAAGAGGGGTTTACAGTAGGTGTAGTCCTGCTGGTCGTAGAGTTAAGACACTCTCAGATCCATTGAGCCACAGGGCACCATCACAGGGCACTGTGGGTGTGTGTTTGCTGGACACATGCTGTCTGAGAACTGTTTCCCATTCGCAGGGTATGTGCATGGCCCAGCTGACACTTTGGCTGTAGACTTTTAGATCAACTGCAGGATTTCTGCTCACAGCTGTATTTTGATGGATGTAAGATGTGCTTGTGTTTGGAACAGGATGTGTGAAAGGATGATGTAAAGGGGCCCTATAGATGATTTTCAGATATCACATCAGATAAAAAGATGAGGCCAAGTTAGAGAGAGAGTTAGATTTATAATGGATCCATTGATATAAGAAGACGTCGGAAGTTACACAAATCAACGATGCTTCAGCAGAGATAAAGCATGAAGCGAAAGAGGAAAATAATGATAGGCTTGAAAAGCGAAGGGAAGCAAAAACTGTCCTGGTTCTGCTCCCATCCGTAGATAACCCAGGCAAACCTCTTTTATGCTACACTAATTAGTTGCTCCCTTCAACCAAATGTGTGTGTGTGTGTGTGTGTGTGTGTGTGTGTGCATGATGCTCTGAGGAAGTGAGAGAGGAAGTATGCATGGACGTGTATTTAAGCCTATGTGTGTTTGTGTTTCGTGGTACCTGCTTTTTTCAGGTGAAAGCACTTAAAAGCCTCCTTTCCCCTGAGAGAGATCTGTTTCTTCAGTTTCTGCTCCCAAAGAAACGTTCGTATTTTCATGAATAATTGTGCTGCAGTTTCCTTTCATGACCACTAGAGGGCCAACAGCTGTTCGTGAAAACACTGGCTCAGCACATATGACTCGGAACATCACAGCTCATTTTAGACCTTTCAACTAAGTATTGAGTTCTAAATTCGAAAAGAGAACAAAAACTTTTCCAATATCTGCCAGGACCTACTTTTATCAGTTTCTGCCAATTAATGTGCGTAATTACCTTAATTATGGCTTTAGTAGGACATTCCTTACAGGCAAATACTCGGATACACGCGCACACCTAATATTTCAGGTTGGCTTTGCCATTCTACCTTTTTGTCTCACATAATCAGATATTCGATACACTCAGATATTTTATCACTTTACACTATATTTTTTCAGCCATTTTAAGCCAATATATAAATATCTTTACATAAGACTATTCTTTGCCCCACCACTCAATCTGCTTAAGGCTTAGTACAGCGATCTGCTGAGTCTAAGCACTCACATTAATGCTGATGTTGCTTCCATAACACCAACGCCATAGTCTGAAGTTCCTCACATTTGCTGTCAACCAGGCAAAAGTTCTGTAGTCAGTGGTTAGTTTCATTTCAGCTTTTCTTCCCCAGTGCAGTTGCTATGTATAAACCAGCTTGAACTGTAAGGAGGCGTTTCTTTGACCTTTCATATGGATCTGCTCAGTAGTGAAAAGCAGAGTGAAGTACTTGCTGCAGCTCAGGACCGTGGAGTTAATGAAACAGCAGTTTAGGTAAAGTTCAGCACCGCGGACAGTTCCAGTTTCTTATTTGGTATGGGTGCTTGAGGACGAACTTAAAAGAGTGCGAATAACCTACTTATTTTGAAATGGAATCAGTGTGATTTTTAAAGAAGCTTCCCGGGTTTATTGATTTCAGGCTGAAAATGTTTTAGTTATTCTGAGACTGCCTTAAAATTTAAAGCTTTCTCTTCCTTATATGTTTATGAGAAACCCTCCATCTTTTAAGGGAAAAGGAATATTCCTCTTAATTGAAATGCAACTCCTCTGTTAATAAAATACATGTTAGTTGTGTGTGTGTGTGTGTGTGTGTGTGTGTGTGTGTGTGTGTGGGTGTGTGTGTGTGTGTGTGTGTGTGTGTGTGTGCGCGAGCGTGCCTAGGCAAGATAACGAACACGTATGTGTTACAAGGAGGTTCAAGTCTAGTGCATATCAAATAACCATATACATGAAAAAATTATTTCATGATTATCTAAGCACAAAGCACAGATCATATGACAACAAATCAAATTCAGTTTGAGTGAGCATTAACCTACACACTAAGCTCTAAATGTAGCCTTAGAGACTAAATGCAGTCTCTTATTAAATTATTTTTATTGACGTTTACATTAAGTAGTTACCAAAGAGTATAACAATTGTTATCATCGGCTCCGAAAGTACTTCATAATTAGAGTGTGTTTAGAATATGCGTATTTGTGATTTTGCATTTGTTCTTCTCTCTCTCTCTCTCTCTCTCTCTCTCTCTCTATCTCTCTCTCTCTCTCTCTCTCTCTCTCTCTCTCTCTCTCTCTCTCACACACACACACACACACACACACACGTGTGTGTGTGTGTGTGTGTGTGTGTGTGTGTGTGTGTGTTTAATCTTTCGGATGGCTAGCTATAACCCTAAGGCTTTTGCGCGAGCTAAGAGCTCGTGCCTTAACAGATGAGTTCCCAGCATTGGGGGGGTGGGGGGGGGGGGTTTCGCGTGGGGGTGAGAGATGGCATTAGCTCTCTGCACGCAGCGGATCTAAAGTGATTGAACAGCGAGTGGCCGTTTTCTGTCTTAATGAAAAGGAGGCGGTAGTGTTACTGGCAGTTTGATTTTTAATCTTGATGTCCCAGTTCACACTCGGGCTGATGAGACTCCGGTTTATTAATCCACATGTTTTAGTGCTCTTAGTACACCTGTCCTATTCGTAGAGGGTGAACTAAATAAAAAATGATACTTTTCGTCATAATTATGGATCATATTTTTTTATAAGTTGTGGTTTTGACAGTGTTGAACGGACTTATCGATTCAGAGATCAGGGCGACGTTGACAATGTTGAAATCGAGGGAGAGAGAGAGAGAGAGAGAGAGAGAGAGAGAGAGAGAGAGAGTTGTGTTTCGTAGTCAGTGCATATGTCAAACAAACAGGAGCGACTGCAATAGCGCGAAGACTTTATATAAACAGCGCTAGCTAATAAAGTCAGCCAAATCCTTGTAGAGCGCGACAGAACCAGTGCGACGGGACGCTCCTGATTTATCTAGCAATTGCTTCATTAATTAGCCGTTTCCCGGCTTAATTATGTTATTAAACGGTAATTGTAGGAGGCACTGGGTTTGACAATGGGAGATGGACGCAGTGAGCCGCAGCCCCTCGATCCGGCCTGTCACGATCACCATGGCAATTATTGCTCATCATAAAAACAGCGAGAGATCTGCCGCCGTCGATGGTGCCGCTTCCATCATCAAGTCGATGTCGCGTGAGACCGGCCTGTGTGTCAGATAGTGGTTCTTCCAGCAGCGCGAGCGAAGAAGCGCGAACGCCGCGCACTGTTTATAGTGCGTGTGAGTATGTGTCAGTGCGCGAGTGAATGATCGTGTTAAGGGATGCATGCATGCGTGTGTGTGCGCGCGCGCGCGCGCCTGTGTGACACGGAGGGAGTTTAGCGTGTGTACCCAGTCGGATTTTGTCCATTAGACGGCGGGGAAACGGCGAAGCGACGCGAGGTGCGGATGAACAGTTTTTGGCAGTGCGTTTGCGCCGTCGACGCGGCGATCTCTCCGTTGCGGTCGCCTTCTCCTGGTTCGCTGTAGAGGTAAAGCGAAGAATACGGACAGCGACTCGCTCAGCGTTCGTTGCCGTTAACCGAAGCGCCCCGCGCCAGCCGTCTCTGGTATTCTAACGTGTGTCGTTTTGCGCCGGGTGGGGGAAAAACGCTGCTGCTACCCGTCTCGTTTGTGTGGAAGTGTCATATCAGTGGGTGGTTCCGCATTCCAGCAGGACCCCTGCCACGTCGGGACCACCCCGTCAGCACCGAACTCTGCGGAGAAATACTTCAACCGGGAGTGTGCGCGCGCGTAGCAGCTTCGGAAGACTCGCACAAGCGCTAGAAGCGAGCAGTGGAGGAGTGGAGACATCAGGCACCGGGGCACAGAAGCTGTCTCCGCGAGCTGCAAGTTAAGCCCTGGACTGCGGCCAGTCGTGACTTTTGGCTCGCACCTCAAATACGCACGCTACCCTTTAGGGTCTTTTTTTTTTTCTTCGCTGGCGGACCCTTTCCGCAAAAACAACTGGCAGAATGCCTCGCGAAGGTCAATAACCTGAAGCTTGGACTCCAGATTTTGCTCGGCCTTTCTCTCTCTCTCTCTCTCTCTCTCTCTCTCGCTCTCTCTCTCTCTCTCTCTCTCACACACACACACACACACACACACACACACATAGTGTCAAAATTACACACACAACGCACACCCATGCACAGATATACACACCCACACACCTTTGCCACAACAAGAAGCCAAAAAACATAAAGCTCAAGAACAATTTGGACTTCCAGTCCAAGACAGACACACACTCCTGCTGCTGGCTGTGTGTGTGAGACGTGCTCAGACACACACAGACACACACACATACACTCCCGCATTTGTCAGTGTGTGTGCGCGTGTGTGAGTGCTTGTCAGGATGCAAGTGTCCTTCGCCTGTACGGAGCACAACCTGAAGAGCAGGAGCGAAGACCGTCTGTGTGGCCTGCGCACTGCCCCGCCACCAGGGGGCACCAGTGGCGGGGGTGGGGGAGGAGGCGGTGGGGGCGTAGCAGCAGAGAGGATGAGCACACAGGCCAGCAACGGAAACTACGCTCCCCAGAGTTCAGTCAAACCTCGGGAGGGGGCGGGGTCACGGCCTGCACCACAAGGCCACGCCCACATGAAGGAGACGATTGGACGACATAGCAGCATGAAATATAGGTGAGTAGGAAGACATGACTGGACACAGGACGTGGTTGGACATGTGAGGACCTACTAGAACTCTGGTGTGTGTTTATATGAGTATAAGTGTGTGCTTGGGCCAGAAAGAGAGGGACAATTATTAGAGTGTCCTTTGCCACATTGTATAATTCTGTACTAGCCAATGTTTTATGATATCTTTAAAAATTCATGAAGGCCCATTGACGGCCACTTTAACTGCGTGTATGATGAGCAATGAGATAGTGGTGTGTGTGTGCGCGTGTGTTTGTGTGCATGTGCGTGTGTGTGTGGGGGGGGGGGGTTGAGTTGAACATAGATAATGGGGATATTTAGATGTCTTACAGTATAAGAAGCACCTCAGCTTCTGCTTCTGCTCACACTGCTCTGCATGTGTGTGCGTGTGTGTATGTGTGTAAAGAATCATTGTTAATGAATGTTTTTCCTGTGAGACTATTGGTGTGAGTGTATAATATCATTTATCAGTCTTCACAGAGGACAGCAAATTTATTTTAAATTATTGAGGTTTTTTGGTTATTCATGATTTAAGGGGTGTGTGCATATATCATAGCTGAACTACATAGCTCTGTGTGAGTGTGTGTGTGTGTGTGTGTGTGTGTGTGTGTGCAGGTACAGTGAGTGTCCCAAATGTGCTGTCTCTGCAGGATCTTTACCACTTCTTCAGGTGTTGCATAAGACACAACCTGTCCAAACACACTCACTTAATTGGCTGACCGGGGTGTTTTGTGCCTGTAACTGTTGGCTATGTGTGTGCGGAATATCTGAAACAGGCTCATTATGCACAAGTAACATTGCTCGTGCACACACTCTCACACATGCACACACACATCTTTACAGGTCATGACATGCTTCATGCAACAACATGACTCATGTTTGTAACTGTGTGCACACACACACATGCCCGATGGTGCACTTCACCTGTCAGTGACAATACTCTGTTGGTAACCAAAGGCTTTTCTTAGTATTACAGAGTTATCCATTAAAACCTGTGTGTGTGTGTGTGTGTGTGTGTGTATACAATCTGTGTATAGAGTGTAGACATGTATTTAGCCTTTAGCTCTTAAACTAGACAATTGATTTGTATAAGAAGATGCAGTTTTTTATGCAAATAAGCTTAAAAGTGCCAAAATGTGTCCTCTTTATTAGGCACTAACGTTGGCTAGATATAGAGGAGGGCATAGCATTATACAACCACACTAATACACAAGTCAGTAAAAAATACTACATAAAGATAGTAATACCATACTGTATATATTCATGTGTGAGTGTGTGTGTGTGTGTGTGTGTGTGTGTGTGTGTGTGTGTGTGTGTGTGTGTGTGTGTGTGTGTGCATGCATGCATGTATATGTGTGTGCATGCGTCTGTGTGTGTATGCATGGAAATGTGTTTGTTGGACGATTATGGCATTATGGTGCCTTTTCAAAGAATTTCCAGAAACAGTGCAGCCCTGCAGGCACCTGTGCTGGGCAGTCAGGCTAATGGAAAAGAGAGCCAGGGCTCTAGCCTCTGAGCAGCGTGCACGCCGAGAGAGGAGAGGAGAACGACACAGAAAGAGAGGGGAAGAGAGACAGAGGGCAAAAGAGGTGAAGTTATACAAAATAGAGAAAGAGACTCCACTTAATACTGACATTGTTCTCATCCATCAATTACATTTTCATTAAGAAGCCTGTTTTAAAAATAGAGGATGATAGTAACAATATGCTACTTCTCCTCTTCCCTCTTTGTTTCTCTCTCTCTCCATCTTCCTCCATCTCCCGCTCTGCATTATGTCGCCTGTCATTTTTCTTGTCTCCTTCCTTCTGTTCCTCTTTCTCTCGCTATGTGATTTTCTGTCTCTCTCTCTCTCCATTCAAAAGCATTGAAAGCGAGCAAGCATGTGTGATTTGAAAGGAGAAGGTGGCACTACTGAAAAAGAGGTGTGTGTGTGTGTGTGTACGTGTGTATTTGGTTGCCCACAGTAACAGCCTGTTCAGCATTGGTTGCTGGCGCAAACAGGACAGTATGTGCAGTGTAGCCGTGTGTCTCAAAGATCAGCGCACACAGACACATCCTCACATGCATGCGTGCACACACAAATACACACACACACACATTAAATCTCACAGATTATCTTCACACTCACACATACACACACACACACACACACATTAAATCTCACAGATTATCTTCACACTCACACACACACACACACACACATATTAAATCTCACAGATTATCTTCACACTCACACACACTCACACACACAATTTATCTCACAGATTCCCTGCACACTCATACCACACATATTTTGACTAAACCTCTCCTCTTACACATCCATCTAACACCTCCCGTATCAAACCCTCCCAATGTCCACTACACCCATACAAGCCTTACAAATAACTTCCACAGAACCACTCTGCAAACACCAGGCACACACCACACACACACACACACACACACACACACACACACACACACACACACACACACAAACACACACACAGAGGTTGTTTTATGTGTTAAACCCTCATGCACACATGCACGTCCTCCTCGCCTACTAGTGTGAACTTTAGGAGCAAACATATTTCTAGTCCAGAAGATGCACAAAGTCGGCCCTTTGCACATGGCACTTAATGCAATAAAGCGATTTCTGTTTCCCTCTCCATTCACACTTGTACGACATAACTCTTCAGACAGCAGCTCATTTCTACTGTGGCTGGAATGACACTTTCCACAGCAGCAGTACCAGCCACAACACCACAGTAATGGTAATGACAGTTACTGTCACTGCACTTACTGGCAGTGATTATCCCGCGTTCAGCCCATTTGCATGCATTATGAGGTCAAGGTCATGGCGAGATTCACTCAGTGCATTCATTCCCCTCTTCACTTTCAGCAATGTAGATGTGACAGAAAGGACAATGTGTGTTTGCGTGCACGCGTGTGTGTGTATGTGTGTGTGTGTTTGTGTGTGTTTGTACATGTGTATATGTATGTGACGCCTCTCTGGCTACAGTAGTTCAGGACGAAATGGCTGTGTTGGCATTTTTTGAGACTGTCAGCTATTACTTGTTGTTTGTTTGTTGTGCAGTATTGTTGTTTGTTTTTTGTTTATTTTTGCTGGTGGTGACAGGGTGGATCCTGGAATCCCTGCATGTTTCTCAGCCTCCTCCCTGCTGGCTGAGTGGGATTACGCAGCTCTTGCCACGCCCCACTGTTCCAGGAACAGCGTTAATGCCGCATGAGCACACAAAAGACCTTTTAAACCCAGACTTAGAACTGTAATTTGTGTCATTTGTTTGTGTAGGTACATAAAAAGTATATTTTAGTGAAAATGCCTGGAGTAATGGAGCAGACATGACCTTGAGAATGTTGCAAATGTCGACCTCGGGAATGTGCTGCTGGAACAGTAAATTACTGACTTCAATGTACAAAAACAAAACCATCAGTGGCATCTGGCTGGAGGTTGGATGTGTACAGACACTGCCACCCAGACCACGCTCTCTGCATGAGGGTTCTTATTTTGTTTTGCCTAGGAAAAATTTGCAGTAATCTATTATGCAGAACAATTAACAGAGGAAGTGAATCCTGGAACAAGGTCTGAAATCTGATGGGAAGTTAAACGACAGATGAACTATGACCTGAAGCTGAGTGATGTATTATAAAGATGATGGTTGTTATTGCAATATGGAATTCTCTCTTAAAAAATATCTCCATTCTTTATTTTGACCACCACTCCTCCACATTCTATGAAATGCATTTTTAGATCTATGCATTTTTATGCATTACATTTATTAATTTTAATTCATTACATTATATTTATTCATTAAATTTAAAAGTTAACATTTTTTAAAGCTGCTGATATACAAATGTTTACATTATGTATGTGATATTTTGCACAACAAAAACATTTTTATCATGTTTTTGTCACTCCCTGCCATCACCCCACACCTGCGCTACTGTGATCACCAATCTGCACCCAGCAATCACTATACCGATCCACTCACTTATTAGTTCATTGTTTGTTCTATTTTCTTGTTTTCGTTTCCATATTTATTCCTGCAGACCCCCATCCTTAGTGCTTTGCATTAGCCTGTTTAAGAGACTGCACATCACCATTCCGAATTGCCTTGTTTGCTTCCAAGCCTGCATCCTGCCACTAGCCTCCAGGCTTGCCTAGTTACACGTTAGGTTCTTTGTCCTACTCACAGACTTTTATTTTACAGCTTGGTAAGCCTGCTTTCTGTTTCCTGTGTAAATAAGCTTCTGCCTGCCATTCCACTCGCATCTCGCTCCATTGCTCCAGCGCCATGTCACAGAAGGCAAAGCCTATAAATTGCAGGGCAGCAAGTGAGACCTGCCTGACTGAGGCGCTTAGCCTGCAAGACACTTTCACTGGTTGCCATCAGATTCAGTTAGGAAATCCACCAGATCTAAGCCAGATCTAAGCCTCCACCGGATCATTTGTCCAGCAGCGTGGCAGTTTTCTCAGTGGTTCCCACACCCCTAACCAGTAGTCCTGTGGGACCTTTGTCTTCTAGGTTTCATTCTTTCCACATTGCTACCCTGGAGGTCTACAGTGGTGGCCCTGAGGGGTCCGTATGTTTTCTGGTCAAGTGCAAATTGTACTTCGCATATCAGCCAGTTATACCTGATCATGCCAAAGTGGCCTTTGTGATCAGTCAGCTCACTGGGAGAGCCAAAACTTGGGACATTGTGTTGGTGACCACTGACTCCACAATTAGGCACTACTAACCTGACTTCGTCCACCAGCTGAAGGCAGTGTTTCACCTTCTGAAGTGGTGCGGTGTCTGCGGTCGAACCCTGCTATAGCTCATGAAAGGCTCTGGCCCAGTGGTGGAGTATATCCTCGAATTCCACACAATTGCAGCCACTACCTACTGGAATATTTGGTTGTGGAGGGACTGAGGAGAGACTGCAATGCAGAGCTTGCCTGCCATGAGGAAGCAAGGTCCCTGGACAAGATCATGGAGCAACCCATCCTATACGACAGCTTGGCAACACCCATCTCTCCGATGCGTAGGGGGAGAGGAACACCCAACAGTGCCTATGCTTATATTGTGTGTGCTGACTATGTTCAGGTTTTTTGCCATCTTGCCCCCTCAGCTAATGATTACAAGAAAGGTGGTGAAGGTGACTAAGGATACAGGGCACTCTTTTTGTCTCAGGGTGACAGTAACACGCAAGGGTGTTTCTCTTTTTGCCAGGGCCATGATTGCCTCTGGTGCAGTAGGGAGTTTTATGGACCAGGAACTGGCCTCAGGGTTACAACCTCTCCTGCACCATCCAGCATCTTCTTTCTTACCAAGAGAGATGTAGGTCTCCATCCATGCATAGTCTACAGGGGTTGAAACACCCTGCTGGAGAAGTATCTTCACTTGATATGCATTAGAGAAAGGGACGAATGGCAGACTGCCTTTAGCAGGGCCTCTGGACACTATGAATATCTATTTCTTCCTTACAGCCTCTTCTGTGTTTCAGGTGCACATGAACCAGGTCCTTTCAGAGTTTTTGGGTAGATCCATCATTATTTATAATGATATATTGATCTACTCACCCTCCCTGGACCAATATGTCTAAGATGTGTCCAGGTGCTTTGCACTCTTCTGCACAACAATCTGTATTGCAAGCTGGAGAAGTGCGTGTTCCATTTGTACCAGGTCAATTTCCTGGGCTATGTTATAAATTTGACCTCCATCCACATACTGTCCTATAAGGTTGAGGCACTAACACAGTGGCCCTGACCTTAGACGTGTCACGGACTTCCACCCTTCCTGGTGTTCAGACATTTTTATAGGCAGTTCATCTGCTCTTGCAGCTCCATGCTTAGTCCTTTATCAACCTCCTTCAAGGTAAACAGACCCACCCAGCTTGATCATGGGTGGCAGAGAATGCACCCACCATGCTCAAGAAGGCATTCATCACTGCTTCGTCCTTCAACATCCTGATCCTAGCATGCCTTTCATTGTCGAGGTGGAGGCCTCTGATGTGGGAGTGGGAAAGGTGTAATCACAGTGGCCTGGTCTAAGCCAAAAAATGAAGCAGGTGGCTTAAGGTTCAAAAAAGCTCAGCTATGGTGTTGGCAGTGGAGCTGCTAGCCATAAAATTGGCTTTCAAGGGCACCCAAAATTGGCTAGAGGGCACCCAACACCTCTTTGTGATTATCACCATCCAAAACAGGTGGTAACAGTTGGTAAATGTTCTACTCTTGTTCAAATTTCACCATCACATACTGACCTGGTTCCAAGAAATCTAAGGCGAATATCCTCCCACACCGGTTTAGCCCTGAAGCTGTCCTTTTCCTGCTTCCTGGGGACTGTTGAGTGGGATCTGGACCATGCCGACCAACATCCTCTTTTCCATAGCTACAAACTGTATATACTACTGCAATTCCTCTCTCGTCTACTCTCTGGTCACTCAAGATGCATGTGAACCGGCCAGCTCCTCTCTGTACGTTACTGGTGGCTGTCTATGCAGAGGGACAATGTGTGATTTGGGAATATCATTCCACCATTCACCCCTCCAGTGGCAAGTTCCTTCCACTGTCCACAGCAACCATGGTCACACGCTGACCTCGACTCTGTGATGGATCCCCTAATGTCGGACGATCACACCACCATCCTCACTGTTGTCGACCAGGCAGCAAACTTAATGTGATGATGAGTCTCAATTCCAGTCACCACCCTCACACTCATTGGGCAAGTGGACATGTCAACCAAGAGATCTGCACCCCAACATCTGGAGCACTTGCCTACACTGGACAGTGTATGCTCAGAATTCCCTAAGCCATGCATCTACCAGACCCACCCCATTTGAGTGCATTTTGGGCTTCCAACCACCCCCTGGAACAATACCGTCCTTGGGTTTTCCTTCCATCCGGTCCTCGATAGGAGCCGGAAGGTATGAGAGGGAACACAGCACTGTCTCCGTGCGGCCATCACCACCTTCATGTGAACAGCATATCCATGCAGGTGTGATGATAAAATCTTCCAGTTGGTAGACCGGATGTGGGTAGTCCCAGTGTCAAGCAGCATCCCAGGTGTGTTGGCCCATATACCATCCAGGAACGCATCAGTGACATCATGTGTAGGGTCATCCTGGTTGGGGGATAGCAATGTGGCTCAAGTGTCTGCTGGACACTGCTGATCCCCCCTTCAGCCCTCCATTGGATTGGCCTACTATGTCAACATGCTGCTGGACTGCAGTACCTAGTGAACTGGGGTATGGACAAGGAGAGGAGCTGGTTGCTGTCCAGCCAAAGTCTGGACCCAGAGTCCTTCCATCATGCTCACCCCTCGTCATCCGGGTCACACTGTCCCCAGTCTTTGGCAGGCTCTCCCAGTCTTTGGGGGGTACTGTCATGCCCTGTTCGGAACCCAGCCAACTACCAATATTTACATACATTGATCACCAATCTGCACCCACCAATCACACTTCCCAGTCACTTCCCATTTGCCTCTGCAAGAAACTGTACCACACCATTCTGAGCCTGTCTTGTTTGCTTCCAAGCCTGCATCCTGCCACTAGCCTCTGGGCTTGCCTAGTTACCCGTTTTTTGTCCTACTCACAGACTTTTATTTTGCAGCTCACTTGGTGAGCCTGCTTTCTGTTTCCTGTGTAAATAAGCTTCTGCTTGCCACTCCACTCGCTCCTTATCTCCAGCGCCATTGTCACAGCTTTTTATAGTGTGATATGGATTGTAAGCCATTTGTCCTGGCTTTCTTGTGAGTTACTCAGTGCAACCAATGAAAAAGCAGTGACACTAATGTTTCACATTTATGTAAACCTATCATGAGTCCCCATCATCCTCTTTAGTTTATGCTGGATTGTGGTTATTCCGTTCAACCATGTGGATCCTTATGTATATGAGCAGCAGCTGCTACATAGGAGCAGTGGGTCTGTATTGAGCTGTTATCCTCTGACTGAGCACATTTAACCTATTTCACTTTATGAAACAGCTGCCCCCAAAACCCCAGAGGATGATGACTGAGCAGGGCTAATCTGAATGAGCCTGAGACCTGTGTGTGTGTGTGTGTGTGTGTGTGTGTGTGTGTGTGTGTGTGTGTGTGTGTGTGTGATTGTGTATGTATGCATGAATTAGCCTGATGCCTCGCTGAAAATATAATATGCTTTAATTGATATCTTGTTAATATAGTAAAAATATCTCATTTTTAGTATAGTACCTTTTTGTACAGTTGTTTTTGTGTATGTGTACATGTTATGGCACCAGGGTGATAAAGTATTTGTGAATATGTATTTGCATACTAGATGAAGCAAGATGCTGTGCTGTGAGGTGTAGCTATGGAGCTGTCTGTACCTTACCTTAACAACTGGCAATGGGACCTCAGTGTCTTTACTTGTGCTTTGCCCATAACCCAAATTGTTTTTATTCCCTTGTGTGGTGATTTAAGAGCTTTATATAGGAGTAGAAAGACCCCCACAGGACCATCTGTGAACGCACTCATTCAGCACCGTGCTAACAGAGCCCCTGATCATTACAGGCATCATGATGTTTATTGGAGGGATTAGCTAATGGTGTCAGATGGGTTCTGTCTTGGAAGTGTGCGCATGTTTGTGTGTGCGTGCACGCGTGTGTGTGAAGAATTTATGTTGACTTCCAGTGTACTTTGTTCGAGGCACACAGACTCAAGATGTTCCAATGAACCCTATATTTTCAAGCATCAGGGTTGGAAGGGTTACTTAAAAATGTATTCCCTCACAGATTACTGATCACATATTTATAATAACAAAATCTTGATTATTTTCTGCTGCTTTTGGATTCTGTTTTTAACTGATTACATGCAAAACAATTTTGGATCACTGTGTACAGCTAGTTTGGCCACTCACAAGCTCCTGTATGTTCTCAGTGCAGACTCATGAACAACAAAACTCGGCAAATGTGTAAATGTCCTCCACATAAACAATATGTTCGCTCCCCAGCAGTCCAGTACTGCTGCAGAATAACCCAGTCTCTACATTCCTCTCCCTACATAAGCTGGTAGGCTCTACCAGGGAAACTAAACTGTATTTAGACCACATAGGCAAGGAATGTTTCGGCATCACTGAGAACAAAGTTCTCTATACTGTATATTCAAAATGGATAGTAATCCATCTTCCTCACTCCCACTGCATTGTTAACAAAGGTTTTAGCAGGAGTTTATCATCTGATAATGAGGAAATAATAATACCATCAGTAACATTGGCACCCATGACTGGCTGTTTGTATTCTGCAATGTATAGCCTATACCAAAAAGAAAATTAATTTAATCAAGATAAGCTAAGCACAATAATTCTTTCCATATTTTGTTTTTTTCCATGTTATGTCGAGACTCGACTGTTTCATTTTGTTCTTATCTTTTTGAGAGAGATAGAGGAAGAGAGCGAGAGTAGCAGCAATAACTTTTAATTGTTCTGTTTATTAAATAATGCATAATTAAATAATGCATAAAGGCATAATTAAACAATGCCTACACCTGAGATTTTAGTTTTTACACTGAGTCTTCCTCTTTTTTTTTGTTGCCTGACTATGCTACCAGTTAAGGCTGTATTTGGCAAAAAACTTACTGGGATGTCTTTTTTGTGTTTTGAATTCAGACCTCCACCTGTGCACTTGCTAGTACCATTTAGGATTGAACCCCTCATGACTTTCACCAGCTAGGGAGTAGAACCTTTCAGTTCATGGATTCAGCACTTTGAAGTTGCCATATATATGTCAACTGCACCTCTGTAAAAATTAAATTGTTAGCTGCTAAACCCTGTGGGCCTGCCTATGCATGCTGACAGAGCTTATCTCTGGCATTGAAGGCAGGCTATGACCAAACTAAAGCTGGTATGAGTGCAGATTTTAGGGTAACCAACTTTTTAGCTGCTTTTAAAGAATACTTGACTTTGCATCCTTGCAAGCCTCAAGAGCCCTTCAAGATTTATGCTGCTGATCTCATCAACATAGTGACAGAGGCTTTTCCCCAACATGGCCCCAAAACACAAAAATGTGAAATTCATAATCATGGGGCAGTTAGCCTGGAGCCACACCGAACATGGCCACTTATTGAGGACAAGCCCAGTTAGCCTTGGCCATAGCTGTGCACATATCTGTCATGCCTCTGACTGTGACACTGAATGTAGACCCTAGTATACCGACTGATGAATTAATGGCTGCTATTGGTGACCTTATAATGGAGCTACTTGATACAGTCACATTTGGAACACATAGACAGTCCTTTAGAACGACTTGCACAAGAGGTTGCTGACTTTCAGAAGGGGCTACCAGACTTTGCTTGCCCACACATTCAGCTTGTTTTACTACAGCGTATGCCTATTCCAGTAGACATCACTCAGAATGAGGCATCTTATGTAATCACACCTGCATGGAATGCTCTGTCACTTCCTCATACACGTCTGACAGGGGACAATGGCCTCTTCTTGCTGATATCGCTCTACCTCGTTACTGGGCTCCATCATCTGAGTGGACACTCTGATACCCAACTCTGTTCCTTCTTGCCATCCATCGATATTGGGATGTCTGCTTTCCTCCATGGCGTCACCACGATGGGTATCCCACTTGTTACATTTCTCTGGAATACCATGCTTATCCAGTTCACTGCCCTCTCCTTTATTCCATGCTGAGGTCCGTAATGCCTGGCCCCTTCCTCTGGTCCACTATATAAACGTACCAGACACTCATCAACCTCTTCCCCACCCCAACCCCACATAATTAGACTCATCATTCCCAATGCAATGCCCTTTTATGGCAGATACACTTTTCCAGGTCAAGTGAGATGACATCCTCTCCTCCCTCCCAGCATCAGGGAGACTGTTAGATGCTGGGATTAGGGGCCAAATGTCAACCCCATCCCCCGCAGACCATACTGTGATTTTATGATGGGTCTTTCTCATGCAACACAGCATGACCTTAAGTGTTCCCCATGCTCACTTACAACTGCATCACACCACTGTGCCTTTCTCTCCCTCGCAACACTGCATCTGTGCAGTGTGCATCTCACCTGTGCAGTGTCCAATTTGCCTTACCCTGTCATGTTGCTATCTCTCTTAAATGGTGGCTTCTGTCTATCTCAGTGGTACCAGTACAGATGTGGCTTGCTCTAACTTATGTAGGGATTGTTGAACTACAGTCCCTAGAATGCCAACCGCTGTTCACAATGGTCAAGGGCTAGTTAGGATAATTAAGCGCTCCTTAGAAACAATCTTGCTTTGTGGAGTTTGTCCCTCATGAAAGTTATTCTCCCTCACATATCACCCATGTGATAAATATGAAGACTACACAGTGGCCTCTGCTGTTGCACTTCTGTTTGCGCCACACCAACAGCAGGCGTCTGACATTAGCTTGTCCCCTGGCCAAAAAGTGACAATGTTGATGTATTTTGCTGACGTTTTCAGCATACAACCCAATGCTTATTATCTACCACCGCACTGATACAGCTAATACAGCCCAGCCTGGTAAATTGCAGCCATACTGCACATCCTTAGCAACACAGTCTTTGCTGCAACAGGTAGTGGAGAAGTCCCTGTTCAGCCCCGGTGGCACTAGTCCAGAAAAGCAGATGGCACTCACAATTTTTGTGTTGCTTACCACTGCCCCAGTATGGTTACAATCAAGGACTCATACCCACTTCTTGGACTGATGGCTTCCTAGATAGACTGGCAAGTGTACAAGTCATTAGCACCATTGACCTCATAGTCAGCTATTGGCAAATCCCACTACATCCCAGAGACAAGGTCAGAATTGCTTTTTATACAGTGCCTGGGCTCTTTGCCATTGTTTGGTTTGTTCATCATTTTTGCCATTACCTAGCCTTTCACCCATTTACAACCATCACAGACCACAAGCCTTTGGTGGGTCTGAAAATGCTCCCATTTGATCAGGAACCCAAAGGCTGGCATGCATGTTGGGCTGTTGAATTAGATCTCTATGACTGGACTGTTCATAACCATGATGATAGCAAACACCACCATGGCAGCAGATGCACATGCCATCTCCCACCTCCCACTCAGCATCATTCCTGATGTTCCTTTTGTATCTCATAAGCCTCCAATTGCCACAGTTGTAACTTAAACAGACTTCACCTCATTGTATATGATGTCTAAGAAGGGCACCCAGTCCACTTCACACCTCCACAAACATGGTCCAGATTCAAGCAGATTGGAACAAGCCTGCCCAACAGCAGACTGACTCTGATCTTGCAGTAGTGTTTGACTGGTTACAGCTGCTGCAGATCACCCCTTCCCAGTCGACTTTCAGGTTTATAATCTGTCGTGACCACTGGGTAAGACCAAAGTCCTTTATGTCCTCTTGGCATTTTTTCCTTATAACATGGTCAGGTCATCCGGCCCGACCACCCAACCTAGTTGTTCCTTCCCACCCCTCCAAGCTGCCCACATCCCCCTAAATGCACTTTCCTCCTGCATCCCACTCTACAGAGCCCTTGCCCCTCAACCCCAGGGGGGACATGCATGTCTCATCAGTTTTATTATTATTATTATTATTATTATTATTATTATTATTAATATTACTACTACTATTATTAGTTACACTTATGTAGTACATTTCTCATACCCCAGTATGCTTTTACATCCAATTAAAACACACACACACCGAAAAGAAGCAGCAGCCAATCATACAGCGTACTCTCAACCAGAAACTACAGCCCCCTGGGGGACTACGCTGGCACAGAGAAGGAGAGAGAGGACAACACCCAGGAAAGAGCACCATCCATCACTGGGCATGCAGACATACAGTCATTCACACCAGACTCACACCAGGGCAATTTACAGTATCCAATTGACATAACTGCCATGTTTTTGGACTGTGGGAGGAAACCAGAGACCCCAGCAGAAACCCACCCAGACACAGGGAGAACTTGGAAACTCCTCCCAGATAGGCACACAAACACAAGACCCTAGTGCTGAAAAACAAACATGGTAACCACCAAGCTACCATTTATTTTATTTTTTTGTTGTTGATTTTTGAACATGGGCCTATTTTAGTTTTTAAGAGGTTTGATTTCCTCTTCTTGCTATTATCTGGTCATGCAGACAGGATATATGGCTATATAATTTTTGGGGGGTGAGGGAGTATATGTA
>NC_137504.1:24767500-24770000 GCF_041902795.1 Electrophorus electricus
ATGACAGCTTTTGGAGGGCAAGTACAGGTGGAGGACCTTAGTCAGATATCAAAAACATATTGTTTCTGCTCTGTTTGCACGTCCACAGACCGGAGCGTTCTCCGTTTCCTGGGCAACCTAGTCGCTTCCGGGTTTACGTCAGTCTCTGTGGTTACCTGTCTCCTCCCCTTAGATTCCAGCTGTTTTGAGTTTATCCCTAATTGTAGTGTTATAAAAAAAAACGTCCCTAGGTATCTTGTTTTGTCTTTGTCTTGGAGTGTTTCTGTCATTGTGTTTCTGGTTCGATCTCGTTTTTTCCTCTGTGTTTAGCCCGTTCTCGTTTGTTCTCCGTGTTCAGTCCGATCTTGTTTGTTCTCCGTGTTTGGTTACCCTTGCTACATGTTGCTTTACTTTTTTAGTTCTGTATCTTCGTCGTCAATATTGTTTGTTCATCTTATGTAGCCCGGTTCTATGTTGTTCCTGTTTGTCTGTCTTTATGCTCACCGTTATGTTTTATTCCCTCGTTGCCCATTTCTCGCCCTCACCCTGTTATCATATTATTTTCTATTAGTTTGTTTGTTCTTAATTTTATTCTGTATTGTTAGTCTGTGTCGATTATTAAACTTATTATTTGTTTATTCTTGTCAATCAGTTTGGTTTGTTATGGCGTCGTCACTTTGCACGTGTGTTCGCTCTCCGCCCCCTCCCGCGTTACACAAAAGGCGCAGACATCCTCTCGCAGATAAATTCCAAACTCTCCCGGGACCTAAATGTCCATGGCGAATCCAGAATTTTCTCCCATCTAGAAGGGCTAAGACCACAAAGGTCACGAAGGCTTTGTCTCAGTCTATCTAACATGTTACTGACTGGCTCATGTACCAACATAACAACTAATGTACTATAACATTGAGGAGACAGAGGCAGGATGCAAAAATGATCCATCATTTGAATAAACACAAACGTTTATTGAACACAAAAAAAACAAAAATGAAATTAAAGCACAAAGAACAACACTCAGCAACTACAAGACAAAAAAGTGACAAAGGATAATAGTCTTGAGCACAATAGGGTAGCTGAAATACAGGGAACATAGGGTCAAACACCAACAAAATAACAGCGGAGGGGAATGGTGATAAAGACACACACACACACAGACATACACAAGACATTACATGTACCGTGGCATGTACCAATTCCTTCTTACCCCAAGCAGAAAAGTATGCATCCTAAAGATCACACAATTCCTCCATGGCTGAAAAGGCCCTTTCATAGGAAACTGTCAGCCCCAAAAAATTCTACACCCTCTTGATAGTGGCTACACAAAAAGCTTACTCTTCATCACTATCCATAAAACCACCCTTATGGTTGAGATAGGCACATTGTTTTTGTGGACTGCTAACTGGGGAAATGTTATACACTAGGGAATCACAGCACTGTTACAGAAGAATTACATCACTGTTACAGAAGAATGACAGCTCTGTTACAGCAGAATTACAGCACTGTTACAGCAGAGTGACAGTTTCTTCTTTCAGGGTTTGTAAAATGGTGGGAGTAACACTTAGAGTTACTGAAGTCAGATGTCTTTTTCTAAAGACATCTGACTACATTAGAATGTTTGATAAAGGATGCTGCCATTTATCAGCAATGTTTTTTTTTCATTTTAATCAAAGTAAACATTTGTTTTCACGATAGTTGATGTGAAATAAAACATTTTTATTTTGGTGGTATGTGAGCGTGTGTATACGTGAGTATAGATATGTGTGTGTGTGTGTGTGTGTGTGTGTTGTTGGTCAGCCCTCTTTGACACTGATAGTGCAGATCTGCAGAGAAACTGAAGGACTGTGTGAAGAGAAGAGGGACGAGACGAGTGGACACACACACACACACATCTATATATATATATATATATATATATATACACACACATACGGTTACGCGCACGTGTCACATGTGCGTGTCTGATACTGGAAATATAAAACATGAAAGAAAATGTTTGTCACGCATGATGAGCCTTACTGTTTTCAACATATTCCTGTGTGAACGTGCGCTCTCTCTCTCTCTCTCTCTCTCTCTCTCTCTCTCTCAGTTTTCCTGCCTCACCATGATGGATAGCTGCGCCTTCGCTTTGCTTTTTTAGATGATATTAATGATTCATGTGCCTAATTTAAAAAAACCCCCTCAATTCTCAAGATGGTAATAGATCTACAACAATATAGCGAATAACCAATACTGTGATCAGATATGCGCGCGCACAGACACACACAAACCAATACAACAAATGTGCGCATATTTGCAACATTTCTAAAAATAGCCAGGCCAGGCAAATAAAAATAGCCGGAGATGGCGTGGCCGACTGGATCTAAACACGCTCATAGTCTGAATTTTCGGGGAGATTGGACAGTCACGAGGGAATGCGGGGAGCGGTGCAAAGCGCGGCGGAGATGAAAAAGATGCGTCGCTGCTCGCGCGGTCACCGATCAGCCTTCAACCGCTCGCCTCCGTCCAGCTGGCGCCAAAGCTG
>NC_137504.1:24775000-24967500 GCF_041902795.1 Electrophorus electricus
AGCATGCTGTTCACATGGTGATAGTGTTCAAATGGTGATGATGACGGTGGTTACTGTTGCGATAGTGATGATTATGTGGAAGAAGAGATAAAAGGAACATTGACAAGGATGTTGTCATTCTTGCAGGCCTTCGAGGATCTTTGTCCAGACTCCAGTTGGATTATGTGGACATTGTCTTTGCCAATCGAAATGATGTCAACAGCCCCATGGAAGGTGAGTTAATGATGACAATGCAATAGTGTTTATATTGTACAACAATCCTACTACTCAACTGTATGTATGTAGAGAGTTTGTCTTTTATTCATTCATGCCCAAGCCAGTATGAACTCACATCCCACAAATCACACAGAGACAGAGACATCACAGTAAAAATATTTTTTGTCTTGTAAAATAAGCATCTAATATAAATGTTGGCATGGTGTCTGTATGTGTGTGTGTGATATATATATATATATATGTGTATGTATATATATATATATATATATATATGTATGTATATATATATATATATATATATATATATGTATATATATATATGTATATGTATATATATATATATATGTATATATATATATGTATATATATATATATATATATATATATGTATATATATATGTGGGTGTGTGGGTGTGTGTGTGTGTGTGTTCACATGTGTGTGCATGATTGCATGTGCGTGTGGCTTTGTGTGTGTATGTGTGTGCATGCCTGCCTGTGTGTGTGTGTGCATGTACGTCTGCCTACCTGCATGTGTGTGTGGTTTTGTGTTTGTTTGTGTGTTTTGCAGAGGTGGTGCGTGCAATGACATTTGTGATAAACCAAGGCATGGCCATGTACTGGGGGACATCACGCTGGAGCGGCATGGAGATCATGGTATGAGCCGTCACTCCCTTAACTAGCGACCCTTCTCTGCTTACTCGCAGCAGACGGTACTTTCTGTCTTCCTGCTTTGCAGGTGCTCCCCAACTCTAGTCAACCATGTTCTTCCATCCTCCCTTCACTAGGAGGCGTATTCTGTGGCTCGCCAGTTTAACCTCATCCCGCCAGTGTGTGAGCAGGCTGAGTACCACTACTTCCAGAGAGAGAAAGTGGAGGTGCAGCTTCCTGAGCTCTACCACAAGATTGGTTAGTCAGTGTATTCCCATCTCCTCAACAACACAGGGGCAATGGCTGCATTCTGTATTCACAGCGTACGCACAGGTGCTCTGGCATTAATGGTAGAGTTCAGTGTTGGCCCATAGACTAAAATTATCATTTTTTAATTAGACTAAAATTATTATCATTTAAATACAAATAATGTTACACTCTGACTACATTATTAATAACAGTGTCATATACTGCTTGGCCAAAAAAAAGGTCACACACTAATATTTCGTTGGACCGCCTTTAGCTTTGATTACGGAACATATTCGCTGTGGCATCGTTTCCACAAGCTTCTGCAATGTCACAACATTTATTTCTGTCCAGAGTTGCATTAATTTTCCCCCAAGATCTTGTATTGATGATGGGAGATTTGGACAACTGCGCAAAGTCTTCTCCAGCACATCCCAAAGATTCTCAATGTGGTTCAGGTCTGGACTTTGTGGTGGCCAATCCATGTGTGAAAATGATGTCTCATGCTCCCTGAACCACTCTTTCACAATTTGAGCCCGTGGAATCCTGGCATTGTCATCTTGGAATAGGCCCGCGCCATCAGGGAAGAAAAAATTCATTAATGGAATAACCTGGTTGTTCAGTATATTCAGGTAGTCACCTGACCTCATTCTTTGGGCACATAACGTTGCTGAACCTAGACCTGACTAACTGCAGCAACCCCAGATCATAGCACTGCCCCCGCAGACTTGTACGGTAGGCACTAGGCATGGTGAGTGCATCACTTCAGGCGCCTGTCTTCTTACCCTGATGTGCCCATCACTCCGGAACAGGGTAAATCTGGACTCATCAGACCACATGACCTGCTTCCATTGCTCCAGAGTCCAATCTTCATGCTCTCTAGCAAATTCAAGCTGTTTTTTTGCCAGTTAACCTCACTGACAAGTAGTTTTCTTATGGTTACACAGCTGTTTAGTCCTAATCCCTTGAGTTCCCTTCACATTGTGCATGTGGAAATGCTCTTACCTTCATTATTAAACATATCCCTGAGTTCTGTTTTTCTATGATTTGATTTCACCACACATTTAAGTGATCGCTGATCACGATCATTCAAGATTTTTTTCTGACCACATTCCTTCCTCGAAGATGCTGTTTCCCCACTGTCCTTCCACTTTTTAATAATGCGTTGGACAGTTCTTAACCCGATTTTAGTAGTTTCAGCAATCTCCTTAGATGTTTTCTCTGCTTGATCCATGCCAATAATTTGACCCTTCTGAAACAGATTAACATCTTTTCCATGACCACAGGCTGTGTCTTTCGACATGGTTGTTTAACAAATGAGAAGCTACTCACTGCATCTGTTAGGGTTAAATAACTTGTTGCCAGCTGAAACATAATCACCTATGCAGTAATTATCCAATGGGAGGCTCTTACCTATTTGCTTAGTTAAATCCAGGTGGTGACCTTTTTTTTTTGGCCAGGCAGTGTATAACAATTAAGGATGTGTATTCATGATCAGTACTTACATAATATAAAATAGAAATAAATAGAATATGTGTAGTTGGCACAAAGTATCACTCTACACATTTCTTTTTGGCAGTGATGGTGTAGTGGCATTGTAGCACTGGTGATGTAATGATATTTTTCCTATTTTTGAATTTCTTTCACATTCTTTTGATGAATGTGTCACATTTGGTGTTTTGACAAAAGCTTCTGCTGTTTGATTACTGATGGTGAAACGGGAAGAATGAAGGATATTTTAAGTCCCAAAGGAAGCATGCCCGCGGTTACACAAACCACGCCATGCCCGAGAGATCCAGAAGGAAATAAATGTTGTCTCCTCAAAGCAAGAGCGAAAGTTTAAATTAATTAGGATCTTTGTTTGCACGTTTAATTGTTTGTAATTGAGTCTGTTCAAAATAAGGGCCTAAATATTCAGACCATCTCTCTCTGCTTCTGTTCCTCTGTCAGTGCTGTGCTGGTTTATTTATTTCCTGCTAGATGAAAAGCATCAGTCACATCACTTTCATTTCGCTGTGAATGTATTTTTCATCTCTTTCTCTCTTCCCTTCCCTCCCTCCCTCTCTCCCCTTCTCTCTCCATCGCCCCCACCCCCTACGATCAGGTGTTGGAGCTATGACCTGGTCCCCTCTGGCGTGTGGGTTGATCACAGGAAAATACAGCGATGGTGTTCCAGAATGTTCTAGAGCTGCAATGAAAGTGAGTCATAATGTTTGCTGTCTCCTTTGATTACTCCCCCCCCCCCATATGGACTTCTCACAACTTGATATTCAGTGAAGTCAGGGCAGCTGTCACTAGTGTGTAGGTTCGTATTAATCTGCATTTGTGTATTCCAGCGTGTTTGAGTGTCTGCCACATCTTAGCAGTGTTTGAAATATACTTTTCACTGCAGATGTTTAAAGGAGTTTGGTATGTGTTTGTGTGAGCTCATGCATGCACATGTTTTGTTTTTTTGTTTTGTTTTTTGTCCATTCTGATAAACAGCAAGATTTTTCATGTTAGTTATAAATAACAGTAACAATATTTAACAGTGCACCAGTTTAACCCAAATGCACCATTCTGTGGAAGGTTCCCACACTATAATTAAAGTGTGTGTGTGTGTGTGTGTGTGTGTGTGTGTGTGTGTGTGTGTGTGTGTGTGTGTGTGTGTGTGTGTGTGCGCGCATGCGCGTCAGGGTTATCAGTGGCTGAAGGAACGCGTGCACAGTGAAGATGGTCGCAGACAGCTGGCAAAGATTAAAGAGCTCCACCTGCTGGCCAACCGGCTGGGCTGCACTGCTGCACAGCTCGCCATTGGTCTGTGCAGCTTCCACTGTCTCGGCCTCCACCAGCACTCCATCCCACATTAATTCTGTGGAATATTTAATATGCCAAATATCATGTCGTCATTTCTCTCTGACTCCCTGTTCTTGTTCTCCTTTTCGTTCTCTCGTTTTTGTCCCTCTCCCTTCTCTTTCTCTCCCTCTCTTTTTCCCTCTCTCTCTGTCTCTTTCTTTATCTTTATCTCTCAATCATCCCGTGTCTCCCTGACGCTCTCTCACTCTGTCAGCATGGTGTTTGCGCAGTGAAGGTGTTAGTTCTGTTCTACTGGGCGTTTCAAATGCTGATCAGCTACTAGAGAATTTGGGAGCCCTACGGGTAAAACCACATTATACACACAAATACACACACACACACACATGCACGCACACATACACACAAACCCTAGTACAAACCCTTCAAGAAATTCAATAAAGTTCACACACACACACACACACACACAGACATACAAGTACACACAAACACACACACACACATATTATGTCCATTCTCTCACTTTTTAGGTGCTCTCTCAGATGACCCCTCAGACGGTTAGTGAGATCGACGCTCTACTGGGGAACAAGCCCCATGCCAAGAAAGAGTCCCGTGCGTAAGGAGAGAATGAGAGAAAGAGAGAGAGGAAGAGAGAGCATGAGTTTGGCCAGAAGAGAAGAGAAGATGGATGAGAAAATGGAGTACTTTCGCTTTCTTCCCTTCCTGTGTCCTGCATCTCCCTGCATGGCTCTTCTCACTATTGGGCTTCCAGATCACACCTAGTCCTGGACCTGGTCCGATCCGAACCAGACTGTTCAGTGCTAAACCATTACTGGGCCCACTTAATCCAAACCAGATCCTAACCTATTTCTGCCTCACTAGTCCTGACCTATAAATGAAATATAACTACACCTCTAAAAAAGAAATCAAAAGAAAAAAAATCTTACTCTAAATCTCTACAAACAACAAGAAAAAAAGAGACATGAGAACTCTAAATTAAAGCTGTAATATCCTGTTATTTACTCATCTGGACAGAGAGAGAGAGAGAGAGAGTGAGAGAGCATTAGCTTTCTGTCTTCCAGAAGAAACACTTCCTGGGGAGGAAGACATAGGAAGGCCATGAAGAACTAGCTTCCTCTCGCAGAAGAGTGTGCAGTAGTCTTCAGGAACGTGTGTGGTCTGCCGGGTCACTGCAAGTTACCACTAATGAAGCAGTCAGTCTCAAGCAGCACAACACAACTCTGTGTGTGTGTGGGGGGGGGGGGGGGGGTAGGTGTGGGAGCCTCTGTTTTGCTCCTGTCACCAGCGTAACACAGAATGGACACAGAATGGACACCACGTGTGTCTGTAAGATGTGACGTTTCCACGCACCAGCTGTCTTGTGCCTGTTTGCCGGGACATCTGCTCATGCGGCGACACGGGCGTGTGGGGGAGTGTGGAGGAACAGAGCATGCAGACCTTCTTCAGGAGTCTTCCTTCATCTTCCTCCCCCATTCCCTCACCCTGATTAAATCAAACTGTGCGCATGTCCCTTTAAATAGAGTCCCCACTGCCCAGTTAGAGGGATGTGTGTGTGTGTGTGTGTGTGTGTGTGTGTGTGTGTGTGTGTGTGTGTGTGTGTATGTGTGGTGCACCTCTTCTGGTAAGGATTTATTCAGCTTCTCATCCACGTCCTCGGACCTTGTTTTTTGTACTAAACTGACCAGGTCAAAGTTTGCAAAAGGTCAAAGGTTAACGTGACCGGAGAACTGTGCTAGCTTAGAGACATTACCTACATCAATGACATTTACAATGTGAAGAGTATTTCCACAGTAAGTGTGTGTGTGTGTGTGTGTGTGTGTGTGTGTGTGTGTGTGTGTGTGTGTGTGTGTGTGTGTGTGTGTGTGTGTGTGTGTGTGTAGTGCTTTGCTTGGCACCATACAGGGCAGGTACATTAGATGCTTCAGACAGTTACAAACTAGTCTTTTGCTCAGTTGCTAGGATGCCTAGGTAGAGACCATTTTGTGTTAGCTATGGCTTCAAGCAGTGCAGTATCTTATTGAATAGAGGACTTCACCTCAGTGTGAGACTACAGGTAACCCCCCACCCAGACCCGACCCCAGCCCTGACCCGACCCCAGCCCAGACCCGACCCCAGCCCTGACCCGACCCCAGCCCATCACCAAGCACAGGTAGCAAACCATGCCTAGAGTCTTAAAGCCAACAGCTTGGACTGCCCAAAGCAGGGTGCCACAAGAGAAGTGGACATGTGGGGGGAGAGAAGTGCACATGTTCCACCTGTGCTGGAAAAGAGCACCAAGGTGAGGGTATGATCAGTCACAGGTTTAACCTGCAGTAAAAGTGTGTGTCTGTTAGTGGAGTGCTTCTGTTTTGTTTCCTCAGTGTGACAGGCGTGGGGGTGGGCTTGTGGATGGAAGGGGGTGGGGTTTATTTCAGGACTCAGAATTACCTGCGGGTGGACTTGTACAGCGTAAGCACTGGAAATGCCCCACTGTTGCGAGAGCTCGATGGGGAGGGCCGTGAAAGTTTGCTTCTTGTCTGAAGTGAAGGGGCCAGCATCAGCATGCGTTCCGTTTCTCCAGCCGTTGAGGCTTGATTCTGCTGAGCCATCATGCTGGTGGCCCCATCGTGGATCTGCCACCTCCCACACTGGATGTGCCTGGTGGCAGCGCAAAGGAGCATCTGGTCTTCTCCCCTCTGCTTATGTTTGCACATATGAGGAATACTGCTAAACTTGAAAGTATGGAAAAGTTCTATAATGTGAGAATGTGCCCCCTCATACTGGGGCCAGATATTAGAGAGCAATGGTAAGAGGGGGTCTGATCCAGAGGCTCAAGGACTCCAGTTTGGTCGTTAAAGACACCCAGCTGGTCTGTAATGTTACTTTGATCCAGTTGCAGACACACCTGGGGCAGGTAAATGAGGGCTGGCCCAGCTGTGTTGGGAAAAGGAGCATGAACCAAATTTGGACTGACTGGGGTTCCCCGTGGACTTGACCAGGGCCCTTTCATGCAGACAGTATTACTAAGAGTTGCCCTTCTATGCTGTTTTCAGATCAGCTTGTTTGTGTCTATTGTAGGGGTTAAATGTCAGGTTTTGGGTGAACAAGCAGATCTGGTTCCAGTATTTCAGTGCAGCAGCTCCCCAATGATGCAGATCCCTTTACTGATGAAGTTAGTCCACAGTTCCTTAGGCAGACTGGTTGGTCCAAACATGTTTATGTTCATATTAGTCAATATCTAATGTAAATATTGTAACTGAGTTGGTTATGGGACAGTGCTTTGCAAATGTTTTGGCTCATGTTAAAAGGGGAAGATGGAACTGCTTTGAGATGGCTCTAGGGCTGTCGTTGTTTATTGTGTTGCTGCATAGTTGTTAGCGGGACCTTAGTTCAAAGGACAATGAGCCAAGCCATGTACATACACATTTAGAGCACACACCTCCTAAATAACTCTGCCTGTATCTCTTCTACTTTACTGTCTTGCACCAAGAAAAAAAACAACAACAACCAAGCCCTGTACCAAATGTATCTTGCTTGCCTTTAAAAATGTCTGAACGAAGCTGGCTGTCAGTGTGCCGTTTTTTATAGACTCTTCTGTCTCCATACTGGTCTGTGGTGTGTGTGTGTGTGTGTGTGTGTGTGTGTGTGTGTGTGTATGTGTGTGTGTGTGTGTGTGTGTGTGTGTGTGTGTGATAGACCAAATCCCTACACACATTTTCACATTCATAGAGACAAGCAGAGTGTGAAACAACACAGCAGAGACACAGGAAACGTAGCGTAGGCATGTCATCAAGGACTAAGGTAGGATAAACACATCTGAATTATACTTTTCAGAAAATTATACTCAAGGCTACCAAAAGGAAGGGGAAGACCAATACCCTCTGGTGTGTGTGTGTATGGATGCTATGGAAGCTAAATATAGTTTGCACATTTTATAGAATAATTGGGGTGTATTAACTGAAATATTTTGTTCAGAGATTATAGCAGTACATCGAAGCAATAAGGCATAGATGTACACAATAAGTACACATACATACCCAGACATACTGTGTATTACAGTGGTTGCAGTGAGCAGCTGTGAGTTTCATGCAGTTGGGTTTAGTGTGTGTTACTGAATACTGATGAAACTCTCCTCACACATTCTGTAAATTTACATGAGTGTGTTATTGTACATGTAAATGTATAAATGCCTAAGCACATTCTGACCAATTCCATATATGAGAGTGTGCAGGTGGATGTGTGTGTGTTGTGTACATGTATGTGAATGTAAAAATGCATAAACATGTGCTTTCAACACTTTATAAGAACTGAATTACATCTCTGCGATGACAAACATTTTGTCGATGTGGGGGCATCTGATTGGTGGCCATGCAAAAAATACTGCTATATGTTTGAGACATTGGGATAACAGCATTAACCCCAGGCCTCTGGTGAAGGGATGCAAATAAACCAAGAAGAGCTACACTGGGTCAGTGCATATCTGTGTGTGTGTGTGTGTGTGTGTGTGTGTGTGTGTGTGTGTGTGTGTGTGTGTGTGTGTGAGAGAGAGAGAGAGAGAGAGTGGATGATGTGTGTGTGTGTGTGTGAGAGAGAGAAAGAGAGAGAGAGCATGATGTTTGTGTGTGTGTGTGTGTGCGTGTGTGTGAGAGAGAGAGAGAGAGAGAGAGAGAGAGAGAGAGAGAGATGTGTGTGTTAGATGAAAGCACTAGTTCTGTGAACAGTCAGGTCCACCTTAGAGCAGCACGAATAAATGAACAGATGTAGCTGTTGACGCTCAGCATGAATTAAACAACTCAGCCCAACCAAAGGAATTACCATCACATCAGCATTCATACTACTGCCTAAACCTGAATCTCACTCAGGTCTCTCTCCCACTGGCATACACCATTATTGACACAAAACATAAGGGTGAAAACTAAATGATATTAAATTTGTTTTCACTTACAATCTACATTTATCCACGATTTTAGATTTAATGGTAGTCTGACATATGCGAAGCATTCTTTCCTGATGTTATCGCTATGACCGGTCGGACGTGCTTTTCTGAATAAACAGGGAAGCCCGTTCCATGGGGCCCTGAAAGGTGAGATTTTCTAAGATAGCCTTAACCCGGCAATTCCCGTAGGGGCCTGAAAAGATGACATTTTCTAAGATAACGCTAACCTGGCAATTACGTTTTGTTTACTTTTCATTCTCACTAAATTATAACTCAAACCCAACAACGGACTCTTAACTGTCAGGTAAAGCTCCATCACCTGCGGCGTTAGAATGTATATGTCCCTTTAAGGATTGCGAGCCCTCCCGGCTTTGGCGTCACTTGCGTGCTCGTCCCCGTGACTGAAATCCTACCGCCCCATTGGTCTAGCCGATTTCCTACTGACGTGCGCGGTCCTCGAGTGTGTGTCACCTTGCTCATATACAGCATTGGCGGTGGTACAGCGGAGGGCCCCTGACCCAAGCAGAAGTGTGCGAGAGATTGAAAACAGCTTAACCATGGCAGCCGCGTCGGACACAGCCAAACCCAAGACTTCTCCGAAGTCCATCAAGTTCCTGTTCGGCGGCCTGGCCGGGTAGGTAGCGTAGAAGCGTTGGCTTGGACCGAAGCAGCAGAAGGTTAACGATAAGCTAACCTAGGTCACTACATTTCTGCTGTGCTAATTACCTTTCCGTGGACTGACTTGCACATTCGAATCGCTAGCGGTGTGTGTGTGTGTGTGTGTGTGTGTGTGTGTGTGTGTGTGTGTGTGTGTGTGTGTGTGTGTGTGTGTGTGTGTGTGTGTGTGTCTGTGTGTGTGTGTGTGTGTGTGTGTGTGTGTGTGTGTGTGTGTGTGTGTGTGTGTGTTTTGTAAGTGCTCTTTTCTTGCATGAAGTCCCTAAGTGATGTTGTATAGGCCCCTCAAAACCAGTCGGCCTCCTAGGCAGCTATGCTAGCTAGCGATCTATCCGCAGGCATGCGAGTCAGTCTGAAACGCTAAATGTCATATATGTTAGGAATGTGCAGTGGGTGCCGAACACAGCTAGATAATGGGACACGATGTAACTTATGCATCGGTGGAGTGTCATTTCTTGCAGAATGCGTCGGCCTGCACTGTTATGACGCCGGAACGCGTAAAAAAAAAAGATCAAAGCGTGATTGCTATGAATTGCAGATTTTTTAATTTGATATGTGTCTAAGATGACAAAGCCTCATCCTTTTACCAACAGAAAAACTTTTAATGCTGTGGTATGGATGGATGTGTGTGTGTGTGTGTGTGTGTGTGTGTGCGCGCGCGCGCGCATGTTTTTTTTTTAGTTGAAGTGAACATTTTGTTTTTGCATGTTCTGTAACATCTTAGCAAACATCTAAAATCAACCTACCTAACCTGCTATAAACAGGTCGTGTTTAAAATTTGGGTGTATTTAACAAAAATTAAATTCAATCTGTGCAAGTTCCTTAAAGGGTATGCTCCCTTTCACGCTACACAGTCTCAGAAAATAACTAAATTTGCCCTCCAAAATCTTCATTTCTGAGTTTCTAAATCCTCTTGGTTCTCACTTGCTCTTGCTCTGTCGCTCCTCAGTATGGGTGCTACTGTGTTTGTGCAACCCTTGGACCTGGTGAAGAACAGAATGCAGTTGAGTGGTCAGGGTTCAAAGGCACGGGAATATAAAACCAGCCTGCACGCCGTCGCCAGCATCCTCCGCAACGAGGGCATCCGTGGCATCTACACCGGGTGAGGGGGCACACCGGGCATGAGGCGGTGAGGGGAGTGGGTCACTTCTACATACACTAGTGGGGAAAGCACACATGCACATACTGTGCAATAAGATGAGAATTCAATGTGAAAAAATTTCTCTCTTTTTGTGAGCCTTTTTTTTTTTTTTTTTTTTTTAAATTAAGACTGGCTTGTGGCTGGCCAAACACATTTTGGAATTGTAATGGAGACTCTTGTTGTATCAAGGTGTATTTTTGTGTATTGTACTTGTCTAGCGTGTGGTTGTTGAACAGGAAATAGCCAGACCAAAAAAGAGGGCAGGACGTGACTAAAAAGTATCTTAATCTAGGAAATCTGATCTCACATTAACTCTTGCATGTCCAAGATGTTATTTGTCTCTGGGTGCTTTTAAAAATAAAAAATAAAAAAGACCAGTTTTAGAATTCTGTTTTCACTAAGGCCTGTAATGTAATCAAGCTGTCTGACCGGTTAGTATAATAGTTATGGTAGTTCTGTTTGAGCTCAGGTTGACGTATTAAGCAGTAATGCAGTTTTTGATGTCATAGATTCAGAGTAGAAGACTTTAACGTGAATGACGTGGATCTTAAATATTTATAAACTGTAACCTGTTGAGAGTATATCTAGAGATGTTACTGACTCCTCTGTTTTACACTTTTTATTCTCTTTCTCTCTCTTATCCCTTCCTTCTTTCACTTGCTCTCCCTCTCTCTGTGCCTGGCTCCAGTCTTTCAGCTGGTCTGCTGAGACAGGCTACATACACCACCACCCGTTTGGGCATCTACACCATCCTGTTTGAGAAGATGACCAAAGCAGATGGCACCCCGCCCAACTTCTTCATGAAGGCGCTGATTGGCATGACGGCAGGTGCCACAGGCGCGTTTGTGGGCACCCCCGCCGAGGTGGCGCTCATCCGCATGACTGCAGATGGGCGGTAAGGGCAGAGCCAGAACCAAAGCCACACTGTTGATTGGCTTTCAGAGTCCCCTGTGACAGAGATCACATGCATATTCATTCATGTGATGAACATAAACATTAGATTAGAGTAACTTGTATCATATGTAATGAAGCTAGTGGTGATTTTCTATTCATTTTGCTTATTTTGTTCAAAAGCAATGCTTGAATTATATACCCATTATAGCTCTATTACCAGCATTTATAATTACTGTTATTAGCAGTAGTAGTATAATTTCAGAGGCAATGCACTAAGAGCTGGAGAAGTAGGGTGACAATAATTTAGGGTTTTCAATAGGCGATGACATCACACACTGAAGCCCTTCCTAAGAAAAGGCCCTTTATAATAGAGATGGTGATCGTAACCCACGATCCCTTACTGGATCCAGCTACCCAATAGAATAACCTGCAGTTCTAGAAAGCTGACTCCAGAACAGAAGGACATTCCTGCACTCAGGCCTGTTCTCTTCCTGTTCTCATGGCAAATTTGCTTAGCTGAAGTGGAACTGTTGACTGGCCCGACACAGGGGAACAGGGAGAGAAAGAGGTTTGAGGAAGTGACAGAGTAGTCTAGAGTAATTAGTGGAAACTCTCTGACTCAAGAATGGTATGATGCATCATAAGTGTGGTTGTTGTGATGCATTGTGAAATATGACGGATTTAGTGAAAATGTGATGCTGAGGAAATGGGAAGGTTTTTCACACTTTTCCTCTCTCACTTTCACACTCTCGTTCTCACTCTCATATTTCAGTCTGCCCCCAAACGAGAGGCGGGGTTATAAAAACGTCTTTAATGCCCTCATTAGAATCACCAGGGAAGAGGGAGTCACAACACTCTGGCGGGTGAGTGTGTATCTTTGCGTGTGTGTGCAAGCTAGTGCAAGTGTACTTACTTGATGTGTTTACGAAGACCGGCTTCTGACATGCATTACAATATGGGCTAGTATAGTGTGATTCCTCAGTGAAAACACTGGTTAAGTACACAGATTAATCTGTCTGGCCAAGAGAGTTTTAGTGGAGGTCAGCAATGTTAATTAGAAATGTAATCAGCAAAAGTTGTGAGTGTTTGTTTTTTAGAGACAAAGTTCTCTGGACTTTGTGTTCCATGTTTAGCTTAGGCTAATGATGACTGGTGTTGTGTTGACACACGTTTTCTAGGGCTGCATACCCACCATGACCAGAGCTGTGGTAGTGAATGCAGCACAGCTGGCTTCATACTCCCAATCTAAACAAGCACTGCTGGACTCGGGTGAGGACTCCCTTACTGTTATTTAAGGGCACTTCACGTTTAAGTTACCTTACCTAAATGCTGCTCCTTAAAGCAGAACTGTCTGTTACAATTACAGAGCAAAACTGTAGATCATAATTCTTAGTGTTCCCTAGAAAATTTTTATTAATGGCCGTTATTTGCAGCTATTTTGCTGAGTTAGAAAACCAGCTCTTTTTTTTGATGGGAGTTGCATCATTTAAATGCTTTTGCAGGAGCACGTGATCTTGAACAATAAATATGCTATAATAATGATGTTGGAATTGAATACTATCCATATCACACTTGGCCACATTGATTTGAGCACTCTGTCTGTCTGTGTGTCTGTCTGTGTGCTTCCAGGCTATTTCTCTGATGATATCCTATGTCACTTCTGTGCCAGCATGATCAGTGGACTGGTAACTACAGCAGCCTCTATGCCAGTAGACATTGCCAAAACCAGGTACTGTCTACACACCTCTCTCCAGCTGGCTGGGTTGGTCATGATCAGAGCTGTAGCCAGTGTTTTAAATAGGAGACCTTGTAGTTTAGCGCAATGTGTAGTGTCTGAGCTGATGTATCTCCTGTATCTGTCGTCTTGTTTGTTTCAGGATTCAAAACATGAGAATGATTGATGGCAAACCAGAATACAAGAATGGATTTGTGAGTTGTTTGTGTGTGTGTGTGTGTGTGTGTTTGTGTGTGTGTTTGTGTGTGTGTTTGTGTGTGTGTTTGTGTGTGTGTTTGTGTGTGTGTTTGTGTGTGTGTGTGTGTGTGTGTGTGTGTGTGTGTAATTTACTTTTACAGCATTTGGCAGACACTTATCTTATTAGTAGAACAGTATTTGTGCTCTCTGGAAATTGAATCCATGACCTTGGTGTTGCCAGCATGTTGCTCCGCTTGTGTAGGTGGTTGTGTTCTCCTGCCTTTTTGAAAGTCTCATGTTCTGCTCTGCTGCTCTATGACATAGCTCAGATGGTCACACTTCAAAAGGGAAGGAAACGGTCTGAAACGTCTGCATATAGTGTCTTTCAGGTGGAGGGAGGGAGGGAGATTCTCAAAGACAAAAGGATCAAGGCTAAGTGTTTTACTGCACTGCGGAGTGGTCGGCACTTAGTACTGTCCTAGCATGTGTGCGTTGACAGCCGAACAGAAACCTTATTCACTATCCTCCTTTTATTTATATGTACAATTTTATTTAATGTTTGTCCTGCCTCAGCAAATGGCCCAAGACACAATATTTGGTTTTACCACTGAATGTAGTGTAAATGGACTGTTTAACTCAGTTTTACCATTGTTCTTCATCTCCCTCTTTCTTCCTCCTTTTCCCTCCTTCCATCTGTTTCTTTTTTTTTTTCTCCCTCATGTCTTATCTTTCTTTCTTTTTTTTCTTTCTCATTTGCTATTCTTCTCTCCACCTGCCTGTAGGATGTGCTGTTGAAGGTGGTGCGAAATGAAGGCTTCTTCAGCCTGTGGAAGGGCTTCACTCCCTACTACGCCCGCCTCGGCCCTCACACCGTCCTCACTTTCATCTTCCTTGAGCAGATGAACAAGTTCTACAGGATCTATTTCCTGGACTCGTAGGTCTCCATGGTGACGACCCCCCCCCCCCCACGTTAGGCCCAGTGGAGGTCCAGACCACGCCCCCCGGGGTCAGTGTGCGTATCCTAGTCTTACTCTGCCAGGCGGCACTAACCCACTGCCCATCTGCGTCACCTTTTTACCACACGTATGCTTGTGGGAGGAGCCTCTGGCGAAGATGCTGGACTTGATTTGCAGTGTGCACACTAACTCTCAGGGACCCAGGTCAGGAACATCCACTGTGCCAGGGTGGGGCCTAACTGGCAGACATTTGGACTGGCACAGTACCCAACCACAGCGACTCCCCCATTGACCAGCAGATGGAAGCTGTGTCCTCCATGCTCCGTCTCTCCTGGTGTGGGACAGATGGCCGTTTATCCCACTTATCACATACCAATGGCTGTGACATTAATTGTGTATGTGTGTTTTGAGGTTGGTGGTGGTGGTTTTTTTTGTTTTTTGTTTTTTTCTTAAACCAGCTTTGCCTGGTTTAAGCTGATCTTTTGAGACTTGGAGTAAACATTTGGCCAGAGACCCCATGAGCAAGCCAAGACTGTCACAAATGATCTCTCTCTCTCTCTCTCGTTCCTTGCTCATGTTTCTCATTAGATCCTGTTTGTCTTGTTCCATTTGTCCACCTGTGCCTAGTGATATGATCTTAAACCCCCCACAACACACATGGAGTGCTGTGTTCACAGCCAACTTCAGACTCTGAGAAACTCCCAACGCCAGTAACAGCATTTTAAATCTCCTGTTTTACAGGAGACGGCTACTGTGAGAATGCATTTCCCAGTCTGCTGTAATTCTAACTAATCTTGTTCATTGAGGTATGAGTATTTGTGCGAAACTGGGCATGAGTGTGTGCGTGTTTGTGAGTGAGCGAGCAAGGGAGAGAGAGAAACTCATTAGCCTCCACTGTTTACTGGATGCAAATCTTTCTGGCACGTGTAATAGGAAACCAAAAATGAAGAGATGTTAAACATTAACAAGTCACTTGAAACAGTTTATGGAGGCTGCACTTGTGATTGATACTGTAACGTGACGTTAATGACGACACAAATGTAAAGGAAACACTGACTCCACGTAAGAACAGGATTTTTGAAGAGGCCACTGAATTTGTCGTTCGCTGAACTCTCAGCTAACGAAGCTCTTCTACTGGCAGGAGCAGGCAGCGCTTTAACAAACATCTCGTTACCTCGTATTTAAGAACGGTTGATTGTGGTACTGGGTTTGCCTTGCTGACTTATTATAATGTGATTCATCACAGTGGTATTGAAAAAGGATACCAGCTTTAACAAGTTTAAAGTGTCATTTTTCACTACATTTAGAGACTAATACAGAGGGTTGGTTTTTAAGAAGTTCATCTGCTCAGAGATTAGAATTAGTATTTTTGTTCCATGGGCTTTAACTTTGTTTTGTAATTTCTGTTCTGAAAGTATCTGAAGTAAAAACAAAAAAAAGACTTAGGACGTTTCTTCCACCTTAAACGCTTTACGCTGACACCCGCAACGAAAAGATTTTTTCTTTCTTTGTTTGAAGTATGACTCATGTAAACGCTGTGCTGTAAGACGAAATAGGATATTAAAATTGCATTGACACTGGAACAACGCAACGGCGCTTCTTTTGGTTCTGCTGTATAGATTCGGCCTTGCTTAAAACGCAAACGCGGAGCTCTAATGGGACCTCCCGAACAAAGATTTATAGGAGCCAGTTCCATATGTAAGCTCAGGTTTATTTTATTTATGTAGTGATGATTTTTTTACACGCACATTAAAACAAGCATATCTAGTTTTTAATGTTGTTTAAAAAGATTTACCGCAGTCTCCCCTACGTGCTGAGTATGGCGCCCTCTGGTGGTCTGTGGCGGTGCTCACACCCATAACGCGTCTAAACACGCGTGTTTCCGGTGAGAATCACTTAGTCCAAGATGGCGGACCTCTTGGGTTCGATCTTGAGCTCGATGGAAAAACCTCCTACTGTCGGCGATCAAGAAAGCCGACGGAAGGCTCGAGGTACACATATTTCATTCGATATCAGCCATAAAGCAGACTTTGTTCTGGATGGGATTACGATTGTGAGGAATTTTGTGGCCGATGCTTCGTATTTCTTCCAGAGTAGCACTAGCAGTGGCTCTGAAAAAAACTACCAATCGCAACCGGAGAAACGTATGTTTTTAGTCACATGCGTCACCAATGTCCTTAATCCTGATTGGCTTTAGTCAGAGCTTCGGCCACGTTCATTGGTTCTCCCGGGTTTTCTATGAAAGTCTTCCCGGTATTCTAATATTGTTTATCGTCTCAAGTAACATCTACATTGAATTTGCTAGCTGTTCTGTTATGGTGACTTGCGTAGTTGTCACAGTTATCGCGTAGGCTTTTTTTATTTGCCATTTGTAAAATTCTCCCAATTAGAGGATGTTGCATGTGCATTTACACTTACAGCTCGACCTTCCCTAAAACAAAGTCAGTTGCATGCTCAGCACGCGGGTCTGCAAGCTTCATTGCCTTGTGTTCCACCTCAACAGAGCAGGCAGCCCGTTTAAAGAAGATGCAGGAAGAAGAGAAGAGAAAGAAAGCAGAGTTTAGGAAAAAGGTTTGACACCCCTCCCCCCAAGTCCCCTTGAGTAGTTCAGCACTTAACCTGGTAGCTAGGTGGCATATTTGGGAGGGAGAACAATAGGAAAAGGGATGCAACATTTCATAGAAAACCCTTACTACTAAAGTTTGAATCTTTGAATCTCCATGTGCTTAACAGATGGAGAAGGATGTGTCAGACTTCATCCAGGACAGCACTCTGCAGAAGAAGAAGTATGAACCTATGGGGAAGATAGAGAGAAGCATCCTGTGAGTGATAACACACAACAGTGCCCCCCCCCCCTTATCAAGGTGGCTTTATTGACATGACTGTATAGTACAGCATTGCCAAAGTAAAGGCAATTGGAACATTTTACGAAAACTATAGTTTAACATTTTCAATAAATGTACTGTTTCCTTAACTATCTCTCTTACACACGCTCACCCCCTTTTTAGAGTAAGATTTTATGGCTGTGTTTTTGTTTTTCTTTAAGGACTGTAGTTATATATAATTTATAAAAGGTCAGGACTGGCATGGCAGAATGGGTTAGGATCTGGTTTGGGTTAAGTGAGCCCAGTAATGGTGTAGTGCTTGACCTCTTAATTGGGTTTAGTTCTGGTTCAGATCATACCAGGTCCAGGACTGAATCTGTTATGGAAGCCTGATGGTGAGAAAGAAGAGCCATGCAGAGAGATGTAGTACACAGGAAGGGAAGAAAGTTAAAGTACTCCATTTCTTATCCAAATTCTTCCCTTCTCTTCTGGCCAAACTCACGCACTTGCTATCTCATTTTCATTGTTTGTTTTATAGGGCTTTAATGGCATGGCAGTGATTTATACAATTTTGCCAAAAATACCATAAATGAACGAAGCACTTATTCCCCCTGGGAAAAGGTTGAAAAAGACCAAAATAAAGTATATCATCTTCAAAATAAATTAAGAATTAATTAACAATATGTACCAATTACATAATATATGTAGCAGTAGCAATAATAATAACAACAATATTACTGTTAATAGTAATTACTTACTGGTTGTCCCTTGGGCATGGAAAAGATGCTGCAAATCTTACTAATTTCATAAGACCACTCTTTGCCCCAAGATACAGAACAGTTTGTCTTTATTACAGTAGAAATCCTGGGTACATTTTCTTATAGAGTGGGTTTCTAATTGATTCTACCTGGCACACTCCGCTGGGCGGTGTGTGTCTGTCTCCACCAGTCTCAGGTGGCAGTGGGCGTACTAGCTGACCTCTGAGGGTGGTCAGGTCTGCTGCTGATGGCCAGTTTTTATGCTCAGGCTGTGCGCACTGAGTCTGGATGTTGTCGGCCCTTTCTTCATTTTTGTTTTTGATCCTGGTCAGATTAGTTGCAATTTAGAGAAATGCGCTATATTTAAAACAAAATTGAAAAGTTTTAGAATGGCTAGTTTGAATTCAGTGTTTGTGTTTGTTTACGTGTCACTGGCTTATTCTGGGTTTTAGACCTTTGAGATTTTCCTCTATTTTTTCCAGTTTTTGGAAAGTCTAGTGGATTTGATTGTCCTTAATTATGGTCTCATGGCATTTTAATTTTTCTAATATTTTCTGTTGCTCTTTATTTGTTCGATGATTATAGTTCAAGATATTTTTTTCCATACTTAACCTTTTTATTGTTATGGTGCAATTTATTTACTGATTTCCTGTTTCTTCCTGGACGGATATGTGGTTCATGGAGTTTTTGTTTAGACAATTTTCTCATTTTTTTGCAGCGCTGATCAAACAATTTGTCAGATTGTGTACGCTTTGGGTTCCTTTGATATAATGGCGGGTTTGAAATTTGGGCTACATACTCAATGATATAGTTTATGCTCTTGATAGCAGTGTCTAATCCCTCCACAGTTTGTAGGTAGGTGCATGAGAGAAATGAATTAAGGGATTTAATTTCTTGGTGGTGAATTGCACATTTCTTATTTTTCTGTGCTGTCTTGCGCCAATCTAAAATATATTTTGATCTCATGCATTCTGCTGGTCTTGTTACATGTGTTGTTTGTAATTGCTCTATTCAGATGTGCCATCGTTTGGCTTTCCATTGACATTGTACAGACAGAGTTGCAGTAGGTAGTTCCTGTATGTATATATGGATTTGCTGTAATTCTCTCTGGGGCATTGCATGGATATTGTTTCCTATTCTAAAGTATTGTGTGCTGATTTGCCCCCTGGTTTAGCATTAAGGTAACCCACAAATCAATACATTAACCAGAGGGGACAACCAGACCCTTTTGGAAGGTCTGGTTGGCTGGCAAGAGTCTGTTGTGAGCTGGTAGCAGTTGCGACTGCCACAGCTGGGTCTGAGTAAAGCACTCTACTGCTGCAGGATTCTGTCTCTCCGACTCTACCTTGTGCTGTCTCTCTCTTTCAGCTTCTCTTGGAGAGTAGCCATCGCTTTCATGCAGCTCTAACATGCACTAACTCTACCTCTAGCCATGTGAAGCGCTCCGTTTCCAGGGTTACAGAGGTATGGAGTGAGGGCAGCTGGTCCTTTACTACATTTGCCTCATTACATGCTAAAGTCACCAATGTGTGCAGTGATGCCCGGAACTCGAAATATCGGATGCTGATGTGTTTATGTGGCATGACATGAAAATTAGCGTGATTGACACATTGCACAATGTTCATCTCAAGTAACATATCGAAGTACCTGCCAAATAAAGAATGCTCGCGAAATTGTCTTAGTAGCAATACATTTGTTAACAGAATATGACTGTACAGGGAGGTTAGCTAGCTACCTTTTTGTTTTGGAGACTTTCAGTGGGATACAACATCTGATCATTCAAAGCTCTCTTTTCGCTTCACTCAAGGCAACATGCTTTTCATTGAATTTCCAGCTATATACAGTGAAACAAAATGGGAATTGTAATGTTCTTCCAGGACCATGGTGCAACACAAAAGAAGAACATAAGTGTAAATAATAATTATGAAATACCGGGCCAATATAGGGCAACAGTGGGTGAATGTGCAAAGGATGTACCATGCTGTGACCTTTTAGCAAATACATTTATACCATTGAGAAGTCTGGTGGTGTGGGGAAAAGCCTCTTGCACAGGCTGGCTGTAAGGGTCCGATTGCTTTAGTACGTCCTCCCACACATCAGGAGAGAGAAGACTCTGTGTGTGGGGTGTGTGTTGGATCATCAACAATGCTGGTACTTTTGCCAAAAATGTGGTGTAAATGAATTCCGTCCAGAAGTATGTCTCTATATCCCTTCTAGGGGATTCACCAGCTATGCAGATGGAGCGACAAACTCCATTAATTTTGCTAAGTTGGTCTCTAAGCAGCAATTGGTAATGGCTAACGCTGCTAAGCTAACGAGCCCCAGCCACTTAGCTAACCACCAAATTAGCCTTAGTGTGTACGGCCAATTAGCTACCTGTCCTGTGCTCGTGGTGAGGTATCAGACCGGACGCTAGGCCATCGTCTCTGCTAAAGGTGAATCTAACAGGTCTATATTAGAACACCAGCTAAACGGCAGCCACAGTGCTGCCTGCACGGAGTGAAGAGGTGGAGCCCATGCGCCTGTGCTCCTGTGGGAATAAAACTGCAAGCATGAACACGCTCCAGGTTTGCTGTGCATGCTGTAGGCTGCGACATGCTCAGGCACCCTTTAATGCCCTGTGCTTGTGTGAGCACTGCACGAGGCTCACTGTGAAAAGCCTACGCTGCAGACTGGCACACCAAGCCAGCGTGTCTGGTAAGTGCGCTCTCGGGTGAGGCAGCTCCGTTGCCTGCCAGGGCACCTGGCGCCATGGCATCGAGCTGGGATGATCGGCTCGTTGTCAGCAGACGAGAGGAAGGGCAGAGCTCTCGGGTGGGGTTTCTGGGGGTTGAGCTGGTCCTCACCACGCACATCTGCGAGACTTTACAAACTGGACTTGACTGCACCGACAACGCCACATGCTGTGTTGAGCGAAAGATAACTTACTAACATTAACCCCTGTCTCTGATAGCATGGCGAAGGGTCTCACAGACCAGCCACCTTGCTGATGTCAGTGGATGGGGAAGAAAACAGCACATTTTACAAAAACAGATGTGTGTGTGCTCTGTAACCCGCAATAAGAATCAAAATGACCATTTTTGTGCTTGAGGTGAACGTTGGTTAATGACTGGTTTCAGTTTTCAGCGTAGTCTGAATAAATCATTGTCATCAGTCTGCACTGGGAATCAAAAGGCATATCAAATTGGTGTTCGTACATTTCTCAGTGCCCTCCTGTATACTTGATGGCAGGAGCACCAGTGCTCCTTTGCAAAGAGCTCACTGTAGAACTGTTGAGATGTTCGTGGGGGCATCGTCTGTCTCTAACTTTGGTGCAGAGTTCAAATCGGATCGCTCCTCTTTTTGAAGTTTTTCTGAGTTTGTGTCTTATTGAAATTCGCTCCAATTGCCCTGTATCACGTGTCATTTTTGTGAATGTTGAATGATCATCTCATTGGCCATTAGGGTCTTTCATTGTCATGTATAAAATATAATATAAAACATTATAATTAGTGCTCTCAGACATGCATTCCAAAAACCTGTATAACACAAACGCAGGACACAGTGTAAATATTAACCAAGGTACAAAAAAGCTTTTCATGGTGTTGTTGATGACATACAATAGGTGTAGTTTGGTTTTAGTAGCTAAGAATTAAGAGGATATTTGTACCTAGTCTTTACATGATCAATTACGGGTTACTAAGTCCTGTGGAATTACCCAGTAGAACCTTGCTCGATGAATCAGAGTGTATTCAGTTTAAGATTCTGCATAACATCTTAGATTGATGCAGAGCAAATGAGGGACTGTGCTTGATTCCAGCACTGTAGAATTAATCTACATGCTAAAAGGGCTGTGAACCTTGCCACAGTGAGAGTTAGACCTCTGAAGGGATTGTCTTCCCCAGGTACCCAAAATACAGCCATAATTGGGTCAGGTTGTACCATGCATCCCAGGAGATCTGACAGAGTTCTGAATATAGAGTTCTAAAAATTATTTTGGATAATTTTGGGCATAGCATGGCATAGGATGCCCCACAACTGTCGCACAAAGGATCTATGTTAGGATTCATTTTAGAAAATTTGAGAGATGGAGACAGTGCAATGTCCTAAACTGTCTTATGACCATGCCTAGAGCATATAGATGCATATAGATGCTTCCATAACTACTCCGTTATGGTAATTTCAGAAAACCTAGGGATGTATTTGATTAGACATTTGGCTTTAGATGTATGATATTACACCTATAGGCAAGGGATCGACAGAAAACAAAGATTAGGTACCGTAGGAAAGGTTTGTTGTGCTATATCCAATATTGTTGTGAATTTGTAGAAATTGAAAAACATGGATTTAAGGCAAGCTGAATTTACTGCGCAGAGGGTTACCCAAAGAGGGTAACATGCCATCAATATAAAGGGCTTCTATTTTTAGAATGCCATTACTAGTCCATAGTTGAAAGGAGCTGTCAGACAGCGAGGGAATGGAAATGATGATTTGCACACAAGGGAGCAATTCGCATGCCATCTGAAGTGCTGTCTTGTTAGTCTAGATTTTGAGGGACTGTTTTACAATGGGATTGGTTTTAGCAAATTCCAGTTCCAATGAGGCTAGATGACACAAGGCTGGACCAGTTAGTAACTTGGCGATCCCAGACAGAGGGAGCTTGCCTATGACAGGCCCAGTAATACAAGAGGTAGGCAGTTTCGTACTCCGATTACTTCCGTAGTCTGTGTTTGTGTTTGTAAAAAGGCCTAATTCTCTGAGCTTTTCTGTTGCAAATAAAGCATGCATTGAAAAAAAAAATGAATTGGAATACATTGGAAAGGCTTACAAATTTGGGGAGAATGTTCCCGTTTAAAGCATTAACTTTCCCTGCCAGCGATAAAAATAATTGATGGTACATTCTAAATGGAGGTTTGAAATTCAATTTAAACAAGTCAATTTAAACAAGGATGGGTGCCCATGTATCTGCATGGGCTACGATGGACTCCCTGGGCAATCCTGCTGATGGGAAACAGTCCACGCTTATGTAAGTTAAACTTGTACCCAGAAATCCTACCCAACATCCTCGGTGACATACAAAACTAGATCATCTGCATGTAAGGACCTTGTGCTCCCTCGCTCCTCTTAATGTCTCCTGATAGTCACCAAGTGTAGGGCAGTAGCCAAAGGCCCAATGGAGATTGCAGACAACTGAGGAGAGGGGGACACTCTTGTTTTGTGCCGGTATTGGTATACATAAGATAAAAGAAATCCCTACTCAGCCCAGTCGAACCATATAGGTTGAACGCTTTTGAGCATCTGTTGATAGAAGCACCTCTGGGCAATGGGAATTTTGTCCTAGGAGATTATTGTAATATTGAAAAGTCTACAATGGTATGAAAATAAGAGTCTGAAACGAGATTGATCTGGAGAGTTAATTGTGGCAAGGACTTTTTTAAGACTGGTTTTGGCTAGCGGTTTTGTATCTACATCTATACTGTATCTACTGAGGCCTGTAAAAGAGGCTGGATCAAGTGGGCCCTTATCCTGCTTAGATGCAGGCCTGGCGGAAAGTTGGAGGAAGTATATTGGCGTTACATGATTAATTTGAAAAAATCAAGCAGTAAAAGGGAAATTAACCCCGAGGAAGCTTTATAGGACTCCTTGTCCTGGAGCTTTAGAAGTATGCATGCTCTTTATGGAGTAGTTTAATTCTTTAAGCGGTCTTCAAGTTGTGTTTTGTCTTCTGCAGAAATCTAGGGGATATTTAATTCACTAAAAAAATCATGTATTAAAGTGGCATCACCCTCTGACTGAACAATTCTACACTTGTTTATATTCTTTAAATATCTTATTTATATCCTGTTATTCAAGAGTTTTCTGTCCAAAATTAGTTATCATTCCAGAAGCAGTTTGTCCACAAAGTACTCTTTGATTCTTCTCCCATGTTATTTCTTGTCAGAAAGAATTTGATCTGGGATGTTATGAAATCTGTGAAAGAATTTTCTGCCAATAAAAGATGCCAACAGCATTAAGAGTGGGTCATGGTCAGAAATGACTATGGCCTCATAATCGCACCGACTAACTGAAGGGCAAAGTTTACAGCTGAAGAGAAAATGATCGGTTTAGATATGTGAATGTGAGGGTAAAAGAATGAACAAGATGCATACTTGAACCGCCAGAGGTCAGTTATTTTATATGTACCACACAAAGATGGAAGTGGTTTTTGTCAGTGATGGGGCTTTATTAGGTGTCCTATCTAGTTTGGGGTCAAGGACATAGTTGAAGTCCCTGCCCATAATTAGGTGATGAGTAGGTCAGGAAGGGACGCAAAAAATGTGGGAAAGAAAAACTTATCGCTGTAGTCAGGGGTGCAGACATCAGCTGAGATTAGAGGAGAGTTCTGCGAGTGCCCAGTAACTACCACACACCTGCCAAGAGCAGCAGTGGGTACATGGGATGAAATAAAAGGGGTGTTTTGGTTTATTACAATTGCAGTTCACCAAAATGTTTTATTACCATTTAAATGGAACATTTGCCCATCCCATCCCTTTCGCAACTGAAAATTATCTCGGGTTTCTTGGGTGTGTGTCTGGTAGTGTTATGCATGCAGGTTCTGCATGAATCGAGTCAAAGCTCTTCCTGCTCCACAGCATTATTAAGGTTCTTCCTGTTCCAGCTAATGTATTGCACTAGGCTTTCTCCTTTAACACATAAGCAGCTGGCTTGAATTATTTCACTCTTGAGGTCACCGTGATCCATTGAACATTCAGCATGAGAAACAATATTTAAATGGTTTATCACATTTAACTGAATGTGAAATAAAATGTGATATTTGTCCTGTAATAAAATGCTACCATAGGAGAATAAGTAAAAGTCTGGTCATAATGAAATGAAAATAACTCATCAGAGAGAACAACATTGGGGACGACGTGAACAGGCAAGGCATGAAATTATAGCCTCCTTTTGCCTTTGGCTATGCCAAGAATATGACTTTTTTTTTTTTCCTTTGGCTATAATAGTGCAGCTGTATTTAGATGGGACGAGGGCTTGCAGGCCGTAACCAGCAGTCTGTGTATTTTATCCTTAAAGTTACACCTGTTTGTTGCAGATATTTGACATCAGATATCTGATATCTCTCACTGCTTCAATGCTACATGCACGTCCTCCTTTGAGGTGCACTGCATCGTGTCCCCTAAGCACTGTGTCTGTTGACCCAGGCATGACGTGGCTGAGGTGGCTGGTTTGACGTCGTTTTCGTTCGGCGAGGACGAGGAGAGCAGATACGTCATGCTCTTTAAGAAGGTCCGTGCTGGCTACACTTTCCGCTGACACTTTACCACGCCCACCACCAGTAACCTGTTAGTGTTGAGTTGGTATGTGTTTTTTCTGTACTGCATCATAGTAACACCTATGCTGGTCTTCACCTGCTGTGCACGTGTGTGTGTGTGTGTGGGGCTGTGTGTGTGCGTGCACGTAAAGGAGTTCGCCCCGTCTGATGAGGAGCTGGAGGCGTATCGGAGGGGGGAGGAGTGGGACCAGGCAAAAGCAGAGGAGAGACGCAGGCTGAGGGTGAGCTGCGGAACAGTTCAGTCCCCTCTGAGTACTACATATGCCTTCCAGAACCCAACATGAACTTTCTCCGTTTACTTTCACCGAAATGCTGGGAAAAAAAAAAGGATTCTATAGCCAGAAGAGTTTTGAAGCATTTTAAGTCTTGTTCAAGTCTTCCTACAATGATTCTAGAATATGTTCATTTACCTATCATCATAATGCTTGTATATACTGAATTTGTAGGATAGTCAGTCAATATGTTCACATGAAAAGAATGTTAAATTCCAAGTCTAAAATTAATCACAAATTAATTTTCATTAGAAACATTTTAGAGCTTCTCAGTGACGCTAAATTCACCAGCAGATACATTGTTTGATACAATAAAAATCAGCCCAGTACTGGTTTACATGAGGCAGTTAAATAACTGCACATGTCATATTGCCTTCATAAGTTGTTCCACCCCTATTATCTCAGGAACAGGCAGCACTGGAGGAGAAGGCTGCCAGTCAAACAGAGAAGAGGCCAGCCTCTCCCAGCTCCAATTACAGAGACAAATACAGCCACCTGATTGGAACATCTGCTGCTAAGGATGCAGCGCACACGCTTGAGGCCAATCGGGCTTACGGCTGTGGTATGTCTGGACACGGCCTTCCCATGCCAGCATGAGCACAACCCTCAACAGACTAGATGTGGATTCTCCACGTAGCCCTGACTTTCCTAACTCATGCCTTATCAGCCTTAACCTCAGCAACCCAAATGACCGGAACGGTCTTGATCTGTGAACCTTACGCACACATTCCCAAAACATGATGTCTCTCAGTTCCTTCCCCTTGGTTCAAACTGTTTCCTGGTTGTCTTTTCTCTCCCCCTGACAGTCCCTGTGGCCAATAAGCGGGACACTCGCTCCATCGAAGAAGCCATGAACGAGATCAGAGCCAAAAAACGACTCAAGAAAGGAGAAGAGGACCCAGGGGCCAGCAGTAGCAGTGGTGGTGGCAAATTGTAAGAGGAAAGTGATGTGCACGTGTGTACGTCTGTGGCTGCAAACAGGGTCTGTGTTCATACTGCTAAAAATAGTGTTCCTGTACAGTATTTTACTCTATATAGCAATAGCAGCCATTTTCAGAAGCCCTTGACGGCCTGTGGGAGGTGTTCAGGGTTGAATATTGATGTGTGATTGGAGAAAAGCCCTGTGCAAACACTGTTCAACTGGCACTCTAGACTACTGCTCTCTTTCCTCATAGTCATTAGTTTAGTAGGAGAACTGTGTGCTTTATTTCTCTGTGTATTCCTGGGATGTTTAACAGAAAGCCTGGGTAAAGGCACCCTGCAGTCCAGGATTATTTTAGTAATAATCATATATTGACCTGTAGTGTCCTTTTTTCTGTTCTAATCATGGTGGAATCCCCATATCCTGATATGTCCACTCAAAACATCAAGGGTCTGATTTAGTAAGTCATTTAGCACCCAGCATCCCCCCTACAAAAAATGGACAAAAAAAAAACTTATTTACTGAAAATTGAACCGTCTAAATGCTTGGACTAAATCTAGCCCGATTGGAGCTATTTTACTGATAAAGGAGTTTCTGATCTACTAGAATTACCTGATTACAGTAAGATGTTTTAGGCAAGTCTGTGGTTAATACATTTAAGTATTATTTAACTTAAGTGAGTACAAAGCCTAAATGAATGGATGTTAATTGTTCTTTTTATCAACTGGTCCTCTTGCACATTTTAGACATTTATCTGATGACAATATATTCTGAATAGTTTTTTCTTTATATCAGGCCTGGATTGGATTGCTTTAATGTTTTAATTAAACGAATGATAAAAGGCGAAATACTTGGGTGCATTTTTTTTTTTGCGTGTGTCTGGTTCATTCACTCTCATGAAGAAATCTTTCCTACAAAACATAACTTCAGCTGTTTAATTTAGGTCCAATGACTAAACATTTCTCGTGGACCAAAGGTAACCGAATTGTCTCCGGCTGCTGATCTATTTGGGAGTTTTACGCTGTAGCAGTTTCCGACCGCCCAGTAGCAAGTTTGCTCTGTGCAGCAGCGAAAGTCTTCAGTCGCGGAATTCTATTCGGCCTCCGCCAAGTCCGCTTCTTCAAAGGCTTTCGAGACCTTGCTGAATCTCCGTCTTTGAAGACGCAACCGCAGTCGCTCAGCTCGCTTAGAAGATATTTCATTCAATTCATAGTTCCCTAGTCTTTGGTCATTTTGAGGCGGCCCAGATTTCTCTGGATTTTGCGTCGCTGCGCATTGCGCGCTCTTTGCGTACGCGTACGGACCACCATTAGTTTTCTGAACTCACGGACTTAAATGCGAACCAAGTTTATTGTAAAATGGAACGGTTTATTATATTGTTCATTATGACTTAATATTTAACTAGTGATTAATTATAGAACCCAGAATTGCATTGTGGAACTTGAAGGATAGTAACGCTAAACATTAAATCCAGACAAATTTACGTAATTTCCATGAAATATATTAAACAAAGAAGTGTGTTTGGTGCATGTAGAAATATTTCGATATGTCGTAGAATGATACCATAGGCTTACGTATTAATTCCCATAATTACCAAACCAGTGAAGTCATTCTCTCTTAGAAACAAAATGCGTAAATGTGATCAGCATACACTAAATCAAATGAAGATCTAATAAAAGCTATAAGGGTCTTTGAGCAACTGTGGACACGTGATATCTCGCGATAATTCACCTCCCCATATTTGGCCTTGTGAAAGCGTAAACACACTGATGATTTATTCTCGAGGAAGAACCAAAACAGTTTGTCCTCAGTTACCATGACCAAGCTATTGCTTGTGCTTTCTCGATTTGAGTATCTTGAGAAAAGGGCGCTCGTTAAACCGAAACCACTGTTGTGAAGAATAAGTCAACGATAATAACTCGTAGCATTGTTTGTCCTTTTGACAAGATAACTAAGGTGCTAGCTAGCAAGCACGTATTAACTAGCTAGCTACGTACTTTAACCTAGCTATATCTTCACCTTTCTACAATAAGGTAAGTTCCTTTTAACAAATTGTAAGAACACATAGCTACAGTGTAAATGCGTTGCTATGTCGCTTTCAATAAGGCTTAAACAACGCAGCTAAAAGCTTGTAAGCGTTACTCTATTGTTATAATATAGCTAGCTAGCTACGGTTTCAATGTAATTGTTCTTATAAACAGTAGCTAGCTAGCTAATTAACAAAGTTAACTAACTCGCTAGCTAGATGGGTAGCTAGCTACATAAAACAACTGCTTTGATTAGGTTATCTATACATAAAGCAAACTGCTAGCCAGTAAGTTTTCCTAAAAACGAAGTAGTCGACTCAGGGAAGCGAAGTTAAACGACTGTACAGTTAGTTGTGTCTGACAGAATTTTTTTATATACAGAGTACGGAATATGTGTGGTTGCTAACCCTATCTAGCTAGGATTTTGTTGCGCAACGGTTTAAAATCCACAATCCATTTGGGGCGCTTTTTAGCTAACGCTGCATTAACCTACATCGCTTCCGCTTAGTGGAGTATTGTGCATAACAATGAGTTGCATTTGGTTCTCTGTCTCTAAAACTAAGAAAACAGCTGAGCTTTTCTTTAATCTGGTCATTTTTTTCCCCGTGAGCAGGGAAGGATGAGCGTTCCTAGACAAGTAGCAGTTGCACTGTAAATTCTGCAGATTCATTCGGTGCCGTTTCATTTCTATAAAATCTTATGACTCACAGACCAGCTGCTGCTCGCTAAGCAATGCGGGCTGGTTTGGGTAGGGTGTACTCGGTTCTACTCTGATTATCCACAGGCAGTCCTGCCTTTAACCCAAGGACTGTTCCAGTTTTGCCGAGGACAGTGCCAGTTAGCATAACATGATCTACAATGAATTTAAGAGTGTTAGATGATTATCAATTTAAGACCAAAAGCATTCTTGAGTCTGAGAAAGGTGTTATGTAAATAATAATAATAATAATAAATAATTGTACTCATCATGCATGCACAGATCTTAAGACCTCCTTTGTCACATGCATGAGCTGCATACTGTATGAAATGTCAGTAAGTAGGAAATAACAACCCATTTGTTGTAACAGCTATTGTGTAAGAGAGGATTTCCTAGGCTGAGAGCCATCTTGATCCTACATTCCCTATCATCTGTAACTTATCTTGCTTTCTTTTCTTAATTTTTCTTCAGGACTTAATGTAAACTTTTTTTTTCATTATGTTTTTCACTCTCTTCTTCTTTCCCAGGCTTGACCCTGTAATCAGCCCTGTATCATCACTTTTGTTTATCTATATCTCTGCATCCTTCTTTCATGTTTTCTGTGGTCAGCCCCACAGTCTTACCTGCTGAACTGGTTTGTGAGCTGGCTGCATTACAGGTGATAAGACACGAAAAGGCAGAAAGGGGGCCAGTGGTAGAACAGTGTTTGCAGTTGTCTGGGGTGTCGCTGTGCAGAGTGTGTGGGCATGCAGGAGAGCAGCCAGCAGTGGTGGGACTGGCACGTGGATCGAGATCTGCATGGGTGCAGGGCAGTGTGAACCACACCAAGTCCAGTCTGACAGTTCTCACTGACCAGGGATGAGATGTACATTAAAGTTGCACACAATTTCTAGCAGTTGAAATAATCCTACCTCAGATCACTGCATGCAAGATGTTGATGAGGCTTCCTCTTCTCAGTGTCAGCAAGGAGAAGAGCTTATTTTTAGAGAATGCTGTCATATTCAACACTCTGTGCAGGATAATGGAAAGCTTGACATCATCTCTCTATTCTAACTGTTGAACTTATTTATGTTTTTTGATATAACTTTTTTCTTATCATTGTACGATAGATTCAGTACATTGAAATAGAAACTTTACTGCAGGGTCAAAAACAAATCCAGACAACAGTGTGTGTATATGACAAACTAGACTAGGTTATATGCTAAAATCTTTCTTGACTACTGATGATTTTTACATTTATATCATATATACTTTTTTTTTCCTTCTTCTTTTTTTGTCTGTGCTTGAAATTGAGGTTATCTGTGATGCCGTCATCCACAGTGCAACTAGTAGTTTGCCTAAATGCAGCTTGATTGCATATTGCTAATCGGGGAAATTAATGATGCTGCATTTTACTGGAGGCCATGTAATGACATTTGATCTGTGGTGGTGTTGGCTGTGTCTGAATCTAGTCATTTTCGCTGTTGGCAAATTACATAAAGTTGCAGGAGCTTTGGTGATAGATTTTTTAACAGAACGATTACATCCTATTCAAGGTCAGTTACAGAAATTATTCCAAAAATGGTAGCCATCAGTGAGCTCGTTTTTGTGTTGTGCCGTCACCTCTACTTGCCTGGAATATGCTTTTTTTCACCCCAAACATTTCCTGAACACAAGTTATTGAAGAAGCTCTTGAACTCCCCTACAGCCTGGTGGTGAACAGATTGCCTTTCTAGGTTAAGGCAATTGCTAAAAAAGTTTTTTGCTTTGCTTAGTTTTTTTTAACTGCTATGGGATGATTTCTTACTCTGCAGAGCTTGATAAATATAGACCCAAATCTATGTTGGGGGTGGAAAAAACCTTATAGTGTGAAGGCTAAACTAGTTTGGTCTCACAGTTCATTGATTTAACTGGTGTCTTGCCAGTCCAGGGCTGTTTGCTGTGCTTATCAAAGTGCCGCTCGAGTAATTAAGCGCCTGGCATGCATACACCATTTGTAATCATCCAGTTTGGTTGTGCAGTGGTCTGGTGAAGTGACTGCTCTGGCCTGAAGCATCCCTAACTGGACAATGCTCAAGACCAAATATGATAGTCTGAGCATTAATAGCTCTTTAGGCTGTCCAGTCTTGGTCCTATAGCTCTCCTGCCCAACGCACATGCTTCACCTAACAGTAACTGGTTGTTACCTGACTCACAGAATCCTGTTGGGTCACAGAGTCTAGCATGTCAGAGCAGATGAAGACTTTCAGTGGTGGTGTTCTTCCAGCCTTTAGTCAGGCTACCTTGTACACCATCTCTCAGAAGAGCTGACTCGCACCCCCCAAAAGACAGACTGAACATCGTATCCATGTTTTCTGTCCTAGATACGGTATCTATGGTTCAGGGTTCTAACCACTCAGCACTTGGAATGAGTCAGCATCCACTGCAAATACTTAGACATGTCCAGATAACAATGTCATATGACGGAGGTGTCCTGGAGTTAGGAAATTAACTGGGCCTCACCTACTGAGGAGCCTAATCATTGTCATTCTTTGGTTTTCTTCCTTGAGATTAAAATATAACTGGGAATGGTTGTGAATTAGCCTCTCTGTTCACAGGCATATAGAGGCTTGACACTTGGGGGCAAAAGGCAGAGCCAGTGTGCTAATTTAACTTGATCAGTAATCTGAGGTGTGCATATGTGATTCAGAATGAAGACAGACACGTGAGCACCAGTACACAATCCACTGTGGTGTAGATATCATTTGACTGTGGAAAAAAACCCCACCACATTTATGATTTGTGTATGAATGACATTTGTCTTGAAATGGGATGAGTCTGTGTATTAAAAGGCTGTGATTCCTTGATGATTTAGTCAGTGCAGTTTTTAAGAATCACCAAAGTTTGCCTTCTGCACTTCAGCCTCGTAGTCTCAGTTCTGTTTCACATTAGAATACATGGCTGTGTGTAACTAACAAATTGTTACTGTCCAGTAAATTGTGCACTGAATGTACTACATTCAGGAAACATAGTTATTCAAAAGTCACAGTAAAATTATGAATTCTTTCTCTCATGTCCTGTGTAACAGGATGTGTGCAGATGTGTGGTCCATGGGGAATCCACTGAGGTTGCTGGCCTTTGCCATCTTCTGCATTCTGGTGCCCTCCCCTGGTCATGCCTTCATTTATACTGTGAGTCTCCAGACCATTGGCATTTTTATAGCCACCTGCTTTCTTTTTTTATATATACCTGATCTTTGTGGCTCTTATTTTGTAGAGCTTTTACATGCTCTAAACATTTGGTGTTTATTTCTTGTTGGCATTTGGGGGTTTTGCTGTGAGCGCTGGTGTACTATTGTCTCTCTGTCTGTCTCCTGTTTGTTCCAGCACTATGGTAACATGACCTCCAAGCTACTGGATGATCTGCCTGCTCTGTTTGGCTCTCCCCTGCCTGAGGATGGTCTGATGGTAAGGAGAGGGAACACACGACCAAAGAGAGACTGTCTCTGACACTGAAGCTGCATGGAACAAGAGAAGATTAGGACTTGCTTTATAGTGTCCATTTAACACCATTTGACTGTAATTATACAGAGGTGACGGACTCAAAGACCTCATCTAGTCGCTGTCCAATAAGCATTAAGACGACGTTTTGCCTGTGCCATCTGTAATGTAATTCAGCACCACTGACCCAGATATTCCCCCCTCTCAGGGTTTGCTGGTAGAGTCTCATCCTCTGAATGCCTGCACCCCCATTGACCCTGCCCCTGCCTCGCCTACCCCCACCGGTCCCAACAGCACCACCAAATATATCGTTCTGATCCGCCGCTATGACTGCAACTTTGATATTAAGGTTGGTTCCAGATCACCAAACCTTATCTATTCATTTTTGGTTGCTTTTCAATATTTTTCTTTGAAAAAATTGCAGCTGCTATTTAAATTGCAATTAAGTTTAGTAGGTTAATCTCCAGTTGTGTTCATAGTACCATTTATCTAGCATAATTAACTTGTTCCTCCAAGCTTAACTTCTTGTTTCTTGTTTCCTTCTTGTTTTCTTGTTTCCTTCTTGTTTCTTGTGCGCATCTGTCAACCTTTATGTCTGTATTCAGCTTCTTGGGTAGAAATAAACGTTTGATTCAGCCTTAGCTAAATCACCTTGGGAGATGTGTTCCTATTTGGTGGACTGTGTAAGACAGTAAGAATAGGTTGTAGAAGAACTGAGAATAATACCGAGTCAACCTCTCATCTCTTTTCATTGTGAATGCCTGCTCCCTCATTAAAACACCATTGCTAGGTGCGCGTTCTTCAGAACTGCTGCAGAAATGAAAGTTTTGTTTATTCCATGCAGGTGCTGCATGCCCAGCTAGCAGGCTACAGTGCTGCCATCATCCACAACATGTACTCGAACACACTGCTCAACATGAACTACAGCAACGGTGAGAGAGAGACGCTCGCTCTCAGACGCACAAACACATTCCATGGTGTTTACAGTGTGAGTTGAGATGCTCAACAGTGTGACTGTTTCTTGGTCTGTCTCTGTAGAAACAATTGCAGAAGAGATCGTGATCCCCTCGGTGTTCACGAGCTACTATGCCTCTGAAATCCTCCACAGTTTCATCATAACTGAGAAAGGGTGAGAGACAGACAGACACCACATACATACATACATACATACATACACACACACACACACACACATACACACATACATACATACACAGGAGCACTGTTACTGTGACAAACACCTAATGACTAGGTAGTGTATTATTGTGACGAGATGCATTTCACTCGCCCCTGTGAAGTGTATTGTGTAAGGAAGTAGCCTGTTTTAAGGGAGATTCCAAACATGATGGAGCATTCAGATATAATGGAATTTTCAGCTGCACTGGGAGTCGTCAATCATGGTGTATTACTATGAAGGAAGATAACATGAAAGTTTATCCATCACACACTGACTGACTCAGGATCTTCTAGTGAGCTAAGACTGGCTGCATAACGGAGAGTAGCAGATAAATGAGAATATGTCCAGGTACATGGACATATTAATATTGCAGTGCTATTAATATTTCGGGAACCTTTTGTAATCTTAAATGCTAAACCCACTGGAAAATGAATGTAGTTAATCATGTGATCACACATCATGTGATCAACATCTAACTAAGTTATCCTGAGGTAAATATTGCTTACTGTCGTACTTCCCTGCTGTCGTATGACCCACACAATCTCTTCTGCGTGATGACATTTCAGGGTATTGTGAATGAAGGGATATAATCAACTACAGTTCATTTGACAAGCAACACTAGTAGGGAATTGATTAGTGTAGGGAATACAAGCGCATTGCTTACGGTCCTAGTGGAATAGAATGTAGTTCTAACTGCCTCTGTGATGAGAATGACAGCCTTCATTTTGACATCATCATCATTACTATGGGAACCTCTCCAGTGCAACCTGCTTATGACATTATGAAGGAATGTTCTACACTTGTCTGCATTCTAATTTCTTTAAGTAGCATATCTGAATTTTTTTGAGATTGTGTTGCTGGCACACACGGGCTCATTCTGTTATATGTAATGTACAGGGCCTACGTCATCCTAAAGCCAGACCCCACCTTTCCCTTCTCCTTGTACCTCATCCCTTTCACTGGAGTGGTGGGCCTCATCATTATCGTCATGGTTATTATCCTGGTGAGTCAACTTCCTGATGGGGGGGGGGGAGAGAGAGAGATTTAAACATGTGGATTGTTTTTGTTTTAAACCATGTTTGTGTGGGCAGATTGTGCGTTGCGTGCAGTACAGGAAGACGCTCCGGAAGAACAGACTGACTAAAGAGGAGCTGAGAAAGATCCCAATTCACAAATTCACCAAAGGTGAGATGGAGGGCACTACGTAGGCTGCTACGTAGAGTGTTTTGTTTTGGTTTTTTTTGTTATTTTGCGTGCATGTGTGTGTGTGAAATACAATAAACCAAAATAAAGAAATTACCTCAATGTTTATTTAAATAAACATGGTTTAATTATGAAGAAAATAAGAAAAATACATTTAATACATACTATAATAGAACAAAGTACTGCCAGATATATTATGGAAGAGCTCAGCTATAAGATGGAGAGAATAGAAATGTTTTAAAGGTAGATTTAAAATGGCTATATCTGGGAGTTTATTCTTTGGTGTAGCATTAGAGCGAAACACTGCTTCATCTAGGCTCTACAATCTGCTTTGTGTCCATGGATCTAAGAGACCTAAAGGGTTTATATTCTTTGAGCATATCAGAAAACTGCCTCATCCATTAAGTAGTAATTTGTGGACTTGTAGATTTGTGGTGGTGTTTTAACATAAATTGTTTAACAGGAAGCCAGTAAAGCAGTTTTAGAACTGGTATAATGTGCTCTGTTCTCTTTGTCCTGGAGCAAAACTCTTGCAGCAAAATTCTGAATAAGTTGCATCTGCTGAATGGTGTTGGACTAAATGTTAGTGCTGATAGGGATGGAGATTCACCCCAGGAGTCCTGATCTGGAATTAAGATGTATTAAACACATTTTGAACCATTCTGAATACATGTAGGGAACTGGCCAGTGAAGAAACATGGCAGTTTTGAACACTATGTTCAAGGATGCATTATATCTACAACCTAGCAACAGATGCTTTTGACAGATGATTTTAGCCAGGTCCTAATATGGATGCGGCCTGGCGGGCTACCTGTTAATCTTGCTCTTCTTTAATTCTCTTTTTTTTCTTCTCTGCACTCCTCCCTCCTCCAGGTGATGAGTATGATGTATGTGCTATCTGTCTGGATGAATATGAAGAGGGGGACAAGCTACGAGTGCTGCCTTGTTCACACGGTAACTGAACCTGCGGGTGTGCAGGCATGTTTGTCTGTTCATCCTTGCATAGTGTAATGACATCTGAGTGCTGTATTTTTGTTGAATTTACACAGTCCAAGCTGGGTGTCGTAGGAAATTGCATTCTGACTATGTAACTGGTGTTTATACTGTGGGGGAATGAGCTGGGTGCTGTTTGTCTAACCCTGCTGTGGATTGTGCCCCGTTCCTCAGCCTACCACAGCAGGTGTGTGGATCCTTGGCTAACACAGACCAAGAAGACCTGCCCCGTGTGCAAGCAGCGTGTCACACGTGCCAATCCCGAATATTCCGATTCGTCCGACTCTGACGAAGAGGTTGGGCCTCACAGGGGTGATGATGAAGAAGGCAGGGCCGAGTCTGAGCGCACACCTTTGCTCCGCCCCTCTAATCCTTCCTCACCGTCTCTGGGGAGTCCTCATGCTACCGCCACCTATGACTCCACTGTCGATACATTTCCGGCCATCACCACGGTGACAACCTCCGTGCAGTGCCTGGCCCATGTGCCACAGCAGGACTCGCCATTGCTGGGATACGACGGGTACTACTCGCCAATGGAGATTTCAGAAGAAGACACTGAGGAGGAGGATGACGGACGCCCCTCTGACGATGATACCACTCATCTTATTGGCCGTGGACCCATTGGGGTGTGACAAACACCTTGCAGGGGAAAAAAGATTAGAAACATGCTTTTTGTTTTTTTTGTTTTTTTTATCATTTTTATCTAAAAAGGTAATTTTATTGTTTGAGGCTAGTTAGTGTAAAGAAAAGCTTCAGCAAAGTTCATGTAAGAGGTCATGTAGGATGCTCATCCTAGCCTCGCACTCATCTGTGGAATACACACCAGTGCCCCCCTGAGGTAAGAGAGACACCTGACATCAGGGGCGTTGGTGCTGAACCTGATGAGTGAATTGAGGTAAATTCATCGTGGCTGTGGTGTAGGGAGAACAGAAGCTACAGACATTGAGTGTTTTTTTGTAATGCATTCTTTTATAGGTATTGCGCTATACGCTATGGCACTACAGTGTTGTGCAGTACGGACCTGTTGTCAGTTTGTATACCAGTTCTTAAGCAACATGTGCAATGAAACAGTAAAATTACAGAGTAGGCATGAATGTCTCTTTTGGCTTTTTTTCTGCTGTTTTTTGTCTCTTCTTTTTGAATGTCTTTTGTTAAGTAAAGTCTAAAGTCTTTCTGCATTACACAAGTTGACACTTGTGTATCTAATGCAGGGATGGCAATAGCTGGTCCTGGAGATCCACCATCCTGCAGAGTTTAGTACTAAAATCCCTGATGCTAATACTCAGATGCTACTGAAGTCCCTGACTTAACTGTTAGATGTATTAGATTAGGGCTGAAGCCAAACTCTGCACTGCTTTAGTACCAGAGTTGGAAAACCCTGATCTGAGAGTTTGTGTGGGCTACTTTTGCATTGATGTGTGTAACTGACTGCCTATACCCATGTTTATGCTCTTCAAAGCTGCATTGTCCTGTGATAAAGGAATTGACACTTACTCTTTTTCAAGCAAGAAATAACGTTTCACTTTACTTTTCGTGCCTAAATTAAAAAATAACCTGTTGTGATCACCTTAAAGACATGCATTTTAAAAATTTGCAAATATGTATAGTTTTCATTAAACCTTACCTGTCATTTCATTTTGTGATAACATTGAACACCCATATTTTTGTAATATATTAGCCTGTATCTTGATTGAGATGAGTTGACATGAGGTGTCTTTTTTTTTTTTATAAATTAAGCACATTTGAATAACACTATAATCAAATAGTTTACGTATATGACACCTGACCACAGAATGGGGACCAATAACTTGTGATTTTATTCCGCTCACCCCATTATTTTGATTTCTAATATATCTGTCTTTGTAATGTACTACATGGGATTTCTTTAATACTGTATCATCAGATTTGTGCCATAAAAGGAGTTTTACCTATTGACTATCCTTAGCCTGTCTTTATGATGTTGGAGTTTATTCTGGTCGAAACAGGGGTACTCTCATGTATCTTAATACGCTTGCTTATTTCTACTGAGATGAAGGTCCATACATGAGTAATACAAAGCCCCTGCGTCCCCTGCATCCCAGTCTGAAGAACAGAGTTCATAAAAAATTCAGAAATATGTACAAAAAGAACTGCAAATTAATGGGAGCAAAGTGACATCTTGTAGGTGTTGCCAAGTCTTTAAAGTTGGGAGTGAACAGTGAAATAGCCGGACGCTGTAAATCCATTTGTAGGCCTGAACATTTCAAGCTTCTTTGGAAAGCACACATTGCTGACATGAGGTCACATAGATTTGTTTTTGCCTTGGAATTTGACATTTAATGGTGTTTTCATGCGTGTCCTAAATACATCTCATCTCCCTTATTGCTCCGTGACTCTTCTGTCCTACCTCTTCCAACCTGTTTGTAAGTGCAAGTCAGAACCAAAAAAAATCTTCACTTGAGATTACTTAGCTAGGTGGCTAATTAGGTCACTGTGGCTAACTCAGAGCCATTTAGGTTATAAATTATGGAAAAAGAAACACGCCCAATGTTCAGCTGTTGTGATAATTTCTTGAAATTGTCGCCTTATCATTATGACTGTATACAGTCCACAGCAAATTTCACCAAAACACTCAACTCAGTGGGATGCATGTTTGTGCTTACTGCCAGGGTGTGTGTTCTGATTGAGAAATGTGCTCCCCATTCTGCCCTCCTCCCATTGTACTGTAAGTGGCCAGTTCTGTCAGTGGAAGTGGATGAGGGTATGTTAAAAAGGACTCCAGTGACAGATGATACAGCTGTTCATCACGTCAACAAGTCATGTTGCTTCTAAGGGAACACGGAATGAACAAGGATATCCGAACTTGTAGATCCAATGTCAGAGTTTATGAAGAGTTCATCACTTCTTCCTGGTATACTCCTGGATCTTGGTTATTTCATCCTGGATAGCGGCTCTGATGCTCACTAGTCTTTGGGGCCCCCCTCCTTCTGCTTAGTGTGCTGTCTCAGAGGGCAGGATTTGGGACAAAACCCGCCATGCATTGTGACGAATTTCCTTGTCTTGATGTCAGTGGTTTCTGACCCGTCCTTAGGCCATCTTATTATACCAGCAGGGTATCTGATGGCTGGTAGAGCGCAGGTGTTGATAGGCTGGATCTTGTTCTTCCCATTCAGCTGACTTCTCACGACTTGCTTCACTTTTTCTAGGTATTTGGCTGTAGCTGCTTTCCTTGTGGCCTCTTCATAATTCCCATTTGCCGGTGGGATTCCAAGGTACTTGTAGCTGCCTTCAACATCTGCCATGTTACCTTCTGGTAGCAGGATCCCCTCAGTTCTAGCCACCTTCCACCTCCTTGTAACTATCTGACCTCACTTACCCAGTCCGAGTTACATTCTGATGCCATTGCTGTATATCCTGGTGAGATGGAATTTACTTCTGGCATACAGCTTGATGTCATCTACGTAGAGGAGGTGGCTGCTCCATTCCGTAGCTGGTATCTGTAGCCTGTAGGGTTGTCTTCCACAGCTCCATTGAGTTCTTGACAAAGGCTCTTAGAGTCCTGTTGATGTTATACAGCTTCAAGCATTCCAGGTTCGATGTGTGGGGCGTTGAATCATAGGCTTTCTTGTAGTTGGTACACAGGTTGTTTGCTCTGTTCTTTCTGTCTCGAGTGACTGTTTTATCCATCAGTAGCTGGTGCTTGGCTCCTCTGGTGTTCTTTCCAATGCCTTTCTGGGCACTGCTCATATATTAAGCAATGTGTCTACTCATCTTAGCCGCAATGATGCCTGACAGGATCTTCCGTGTTTCTTGGACGTCTGCTAGCGTGATGGTTACTGGATCCTGTTCAGAGGGGTGGCTATGGTCTGCTCTCAGGTTCAAAGATCATTGTTGTTGTTTGATGACTCCTAAACAATTAAATAGCCCTAATAGGGTAGCCTAATTTTAAAAAATAGGATCATGGCTAGATAAAAACATGACATTAAAGGACTTTCTACAAATGTCCCTGCAAAGTATCGTGAACAGTGTTAGGACATACCACAAATGTCCTATAATAATGTACTTGATAACGTTTTGGCAACCCTACAAAAATACATTAAGAGGACATTTACGGTGTATGTTAATGGAACATCCCCGTTGTTAGCTGGGTCACCCCATTTGGTCGAAGCTGGTATAGCATGCTAACTATTAGCCATTAGCTCCTCTGAAAGTTATCTTTTCAAGAATCAAACTTGAAGGGTAAGAGCGGAAAAAAACAGAGGAGTTAATAGCTAACAGTTAGCATTTGTTAGCTAATATTTTTATTTTTATGCTACCCTTCAAGTCTGATTTAGCTAGAACACAAAAAATATATTTGTTTTTTGATGGAGAAAAACATTTTGAGGGAGAACTTTGACTCCAGAACATACTTTAGGGCTGCTAGAATACTACTACTACTACTAATAATAATAATAATAATTTCATTGTGAAAAAAATTGTGAGAGAATTTTGACTCCAAAGCTATTTCTTTTTTCTTTGTACATTACCCTTCAGGGCTTCAGTAGGGATATGGTTCAGAACCCAGGTCTGAGGAAACTAATTTTATCTCTGACCTTAACTCAGTCTGTGTGAGATGAAACTGCCCTTAGAATTCGAAATGTCCTTGTGGGTTATGTTACCACATAAAGCTGTATGAGTGACCCATGACCTTTTCTGTTGTTCACCCCTGAAGCGCAAGGGGTTACATCACAGATGTTGGGATCTCTAGAATATGCAATTAAGAAGTTCATATTACTATATATACATATTATATTTGGTCATTTCAAGTGTGTTTTAAATGTTTTGGACACTAAAATACTCCATGTTTGATGTGAACTTACGAAAGCCATACAAGCATTCTCAGGTCTGTTGACTGATTGCTGACCTTTTGAGAAGGAGTGTAGTTTAGAGTCTTGTATTCAATAGAGCTGGCATGCCCATTTTTGATGCCTGACATTAGGAAGCATCTTAAAATAGGGCAGCCAGAGCACAGGAGGAGCTGTCAGACAGAGTCCTCGGATAGATGCAAGCTAGACACGCACATGCTCAGGTGAGCGTTTACTGTATGTCTGTTATCCCTCCTTTGTATTCATTTGCAAATTTTCCCATTTTTTATCCACTCTTTAGTAGCTGCAAGAAGAATTCTGCATGGATTTTTCAATCAGTCATTTTACTCATTCGATCTTTAGACTGTGTGACATAGACCGATGATCTCCATGCTTCTCTGTTGATAACTATCTCTGTCAGTTGTGTTATCTTTTTATCACTATCAGCTATGGTATCTAGCCAGCTTATCCACTGTCTGCCCCTTCGTTTGGGTCTGCTAACCATGCCTAGCATCACTGACTTCTCCAACAAATTTCCGTGCATGATGTGACCAAAGTATGGATGGGTATTTATGTCAGCCCAAATATAAATTGTAAATCATTCACTACGAATGTTTGAGGTCTTCTGCCTCCAGCATTGAGCCTGTCTGAGGGTGCAGTAAATGAGGAATGGATGCTTTGGAAGTGGTTGGGCTTGTGTTAAAAATCGGACCTTTAAGAGAAACTTAACACACAGAAGTTGGATTACAACTATTCTCAGTGCAATTTACTTCACACATTTTTTTTTTTTATCATAAACATTTTTAAATTGCAAGATTTAACATTTTAAGATACTGATCCCTTTGCACTCTGTAATCAGTTCAGGCAGGCACTACTACACATATTCATACTGATAAATATGTAAGTCAGTCTAGGTAGGGTGTGAAACATTACTATTATTTCTTATAGTTATGTTATAGTTACAATATAAGAAACATTAATATTGTATGTGTTCAAACAGGTTTCTATGCATGACTTACAGTACTAGTGACGTGTGTATGTCTGAACACAAGAAACATTCTAGAAGTGGGCATGTCATCGGAGATGTGTGTATATATGGGCGAGAAGGAGTTTGAGCTGCTGCACGTGCATGCGTGTGTGTGTGTTGGAGAGGACTTGGCAGTAAGCGGGTTTGGAGTGTTTCTGAGGCCATGTACGGTATTCCTTGCAGGAGGACTGGGTCAGCCTCCTGGATCCTCCTGCTTCCAGTACACAGACACACAGACCGCTGTCACTGGTGGTTCCTCTCTTCTTTCCTAATGACTCCGATCTCTCTGAAATAAACCGCACTCTGCTGGCAATGCAAAGGCTTGATAATTGCCAGGTGTGTTGCATCAAGAGTGTAGTGGACTCGCATGTAAAGAAAATGGTGTCCAAAGCAGGTTCTCCCTCTGCCTCGATGGCATGTCCACCTGCTGCGCTATTTGTAGTTTTCCTTTGAGAAAACAGAACACAGCGGATGTCAAGGACTTCATACATTCTCTTGATGTAACTTGAGTCACATTCAGAGTAATTGTAGAAATGAATGCAGGTATGTAAATTCAGATAGGGCAACCTGAAGCAGAAGCAGGAATGAAAATAATATTGGTTTAGAAGCCTGTCTCCTAAGCCTTTTATTTTTAAAAAATTCTTTTTAAAGCGAAATGTAGAAAAGCTTAGTGGAATATTCGTGAGTACTATGTGTATATAATTTATGTGAAGTTATTATTTATAATTATTTGACAATTACAAAAAAATAATCCAACATCTGGAATAACTGTTAGAAATGGAAACATTAGGTCTTGGCCTAATGTGTTTGAAGAGTGCTGAAGAACAAGCTAAATTTAGCACAGGAACACTGAGAAAGTAACACTAGAGAGATGGATGATTTTTCATATTCATTTTATAGTTCAAAATATAATTATTTTATGATACAATGGTATAATTGAATTTTTAGAGATGTCAAATGCCAAATATCTATTATAACGACCTCTCCTCTCCTCTCCTCTCATCCACACCTCTCCTCTCCTCCACACCCCTCCTCTCCTCCTCTCCTGTCTCCACACCTCTCCTCTCCTCTCCTCCTCTCCTCTCCTCTCCTCTCCTCTCCTGTCCTCCACACCCCTCCTCTCCTCTCCTCTCCTCCTCTCCTCTCCTCTCCTCTCCTCTCCTCCTCTCCTCTCCTCTCCTCTCTCGTCCTCCACACCCCTCCTCTCCTCTCCTCTCCTCCTCTCCTCTCCTCTCCTCTCCTCTCCTCCACACCCCTCCTCTCCTCTCCTCCTCTCCTCTCCTCTCCCATCCTCTAGATCTATCGGCAGCCAGGATGTCCATTATTAAGATTCATGCTCGTGAGATCCTCGACTCCAGAGGAAACCCAACAGTAGAGGTTGACCTGCACACAGGAAAAGGTGATGCACACACACACACACACACATACACATCCATACATTCTTGTCTTTAAGAGTAAATACTCAGTCATATTCTCTTCTTTCTCTCTATCCTATTCTCTCTCTTTGTCACTCTATTGTTCCTTCTCTGACCTAATCTTTCTCTATCCCTCTCTCCTGGCTTCTATGCTCACTTTCTATCCCTCCCCCTCTCCCCCCTCTCCCCCCTCTCTCTTTCTCTCTCCCTCACTCAGGTCTTTTCAGGGCAGCAGTTCCCAGCGGAGCATCCACAGGTGTTCATGAAGCTTTGGAGATGAGAGATGGTGACAAGACTCGCTACCTGGGCAAAGGTGACATACTTGCCTCCACACCTGCACACGCACACCTGCACCCACAGGGACCTACCTTAGACTCTGGCCTATATTATCTTTTGAATAACTTTCGAATAACTTTTTATTTTTATGAACAAGTGCTGTAGATGTAAAATGTAAATGTGCACTTATGTAAGTAATGCATCACCTGACTGGTCTCACCCTAACGTACAAATCCGCAGACATTCATATAATTCTTTCTCAGTGTTTAGGGTTCAGATACTGGTATCATTGTATAAGAACCTCATGCATCTTCCACATCTGATGCTTTGTGTGTTTTCATTGGAAGGTGTGACTAAGGCTGTCGATCATGTCAACAAGGACATTGCTCCAGTGCTGCTAAAGCATGTGAGTGTTTTATCTGACTTGATCTATTCATCATTCTCTCCATCACAGTGTCTGCTGCCGCTCTCTCTTTCTTACTATTCTGCGTAACCCCTTGACTTGTTCCTCTCGTTCCCTCTTTACGATCAGAAGCTGAGTGTTGTGGACCAAGAGAAGATCGATAAGCTCATGCTCGAGCTTGATGCTACCGAGAACAAATGTGAGTGTGTCAGCGCGATGGAGTGTGTCGGAGTGTTGTGAGTGTGTCAGTGCGATATGAGTGTGATGTGTCTGTCAGTGTGATGTGAGTGTGTGTGATGTAAGTGTATGAGTGTGTCCGTGTGCTGTGTGTGTGTCAGTGTGATGTGACTGATGTGTCAGTGTGATGTGTGATTTGAGTGTGTAAGTGTGATGTGTCTGTGATGTGATGTGTGTCAGTGTGATGTGACTGTGATGTGTGATGTGAGTGTGTAAGTGTGAGTCAGGAAAGGAAGCCCTGATGTTTTTGCCCTCAAAAACTGTATTTTGTATCCAAACACTAATACCGCACTCCCCTCTGTCCCCTGTCCTGTGCCCCCTTCTGTGCTTCTCTCTCTCTCTCTCTCTCTCTCTCTCCATCTCTCTGTTGTAGCTAATTTTGGTGCTAATGCTATCCTGGGTGTGTCTCTGGCTGTGTGTAAGGCTGGAGCTTCAGAGAAGGGCGTTCCCCTCTACCGCCACATCGCTGACCTTGCCGGACACACTGACGTCATTTTGCCCGTGCCTGTGCGTGGGTTGCCATGGTGACACTGACACTGAACCCTCCTCCCACACTGGTCATAAATGCAGCTCCTTCTCAGTAGTCAGTAGTCTCTCACAAGTCATGCAGTAAACATGGGAGATTTCAGAGACCATGAGGTGTTCTCAGAGTGCTGGAGTTCCCATGCCGTGCACATTGTTGTGCTTTTTTCGGTCTTACACGCCTGAGCCATAAATGGTTTTCACGTAAATAGTCCAAATCAAGCAACCCAGGAAAAAGTATGGTTTTCACACTCAACATTCTGAATATGCACAGTGCTAATAAGGCGGGCTCACAAATCAGCTAGGTGACAAACAACAAACCACAGCGCGTAAGTAAGATGCTCCCACCAGCAGAAGTGATGAATTCCTAACACAAACAGTCTACCAAGATGTATTCAGGATGCATAAAAACGCCATGTGTAAATGGGTATGCAGATCACTCAGCATGTGCATTAGCACCAGATGGAAATGGGCCCTTTTGTTACATTTTTCAGCTGAACTATAAAGGCTAGTGTAGTGTTGTAATTACATTAGTGTCCTTAACCCTTGAGTTATGAGTTATGTCCTTTTAGCACATTCTGTTTTTGTCTCTCTCCCTTTCTCTCTCTGTAACCTTTTTCTCGTTCCCGCTCAGGCGTTTAACGTGATAAACGGTGGCTCCCACGCTGGTAATAAGCTGGCCATGCAGGAGTTCATGATTCTGCCGGTTGGTGCGGGCAGCTTCCGGGAGGCCATGCGCATGGGTGCCGAGGTCTACCATAACCTGAAGGCCGTCATCAAGGGGAAATACGGCAAGGACGCCACCAACGTGGGCGACGAGGGCGGCTTTGCCCCCAACATCCTGGAAAACAACGAGGGTGAGTCATCCTACTGCACTGCTGACCCGGAGTCAGTGTACTGGTATTTGCTGTGGTGGGTGGCATTTGGGTTCAGCTTAGGGGACTGATTTTGGAGCATGGTTGAGGCATGAGTGTTGTAAAAAGTGATATAAAGGGGCCTATCATGTGCGGGCAGATGATTGTTCAGTTAATAGTCATGTAGCATTTGGATCATTTTAAACACTTTAATGGCTTATCCTTGTCTACCATACACTATATTGTTGGGTCTCTTCTCTACTCTCCTTGGTCAATAGGAATTTAGCTAGGCTGCTTTCATGGACTGCCCTATTCCCATTACTAGAACTGGGCCTTTGTGAAAGATGCTCCATGCATTTGTTGATGAAAGTGTGTCTGTTACCTAGCACTGGAGCTGTTGAAGTCAGCCATTGAGAAGGCGGGGTACGCGGATAAGATTATCATCGGCATGGACGTTGCCGCCTCCGAGTTCTACCGCAGTGGGAAGTACGACTTGGACTTCAAATCGCCCGACGACCCCAAACGCCACATTACCGGCGACCAGCTTGGAGATCTGTACAAGAACTTCATCAACAATTATCCAGGTAGATATACACACACTCACTCACTCTCTCTCTCTCTCTCTCTCTCTCTCTCTCTCTCTTTCCCTCCCTCTAACACATTTTTCTTCTCCGATATAGTCCAGTCCATCGAGGACCCCTTTGACCAGGATGACTGGGAAAACTGGACGAAGTTTACCGGTTCCGTGGGCATCCAGATTGTCGGGGATGACCTCACGGTAACAAACCCCAAACGCATCCAGCAGGCCGTGGAGAAGAAGGCCTGCAACTGCCTGCTGCTCAAGGTCAACCAGATCGGCACCGTAATGGAGTCTATTCAGGCGTGAGTACAGAGCCCCCTCATGCAGCTCTGTGTTAAGGCCTATTCATACAGTCCCCTTGTGCAGCTCCATGACAGGACCTCTGAATACAGCCCTGCTGAAGCCTATAAATCTACAATCTACAGCCTATAACAACACTGGACCTATGAGATATGGTGATGTGTGTGTGTGTGTGTGTGTGTGTGTGTGTGTGTGTGTGTGTGTGTGTGTGTGTATCCAGGTGTAAACTGGCTCAGAAGAATGGGTGGGGGGTGATGGTTAGTCATCGCTCTGGAGAAACAGAAGACACTTTCATTGCTGACCTAGTGGTTGGTCTCTGCACAGGACAGGTATGTGCTCTCTCTCTCTCTCTCTCTCTCTCTCTCTCTCTCTCTCTCTCTTTATCTCTCTCTTCCTTTCTCTGATTATATTCATATGCATCTCTCCTTTTCTTCTGTCCCTCTGTTTCTTTTCATTCTCCATCCTCAGATTAAGACTGGCGCCCCCTGTAGGTCAGAGCGTTTGGCCAAATACAACCAGCTCATGAGGTCAGCATCATCTTCTCCCCTCTTTCCTTCTCTAAGCCACTCGCTCTCCTACGCACTCTGTCATTAGTTCATGTTCTCCACAGGATCGAGGAGCAGCTGGGGGATAAAGCCAGGTTCGCCGGCCGAGATTTTCGTCATCCCAAAGTCAACTGAGCTGAAGGGAGCTGAGGGCACCTCTCTACTCATTTTCAACCCTGGTTTTGATTAAGGACTTTTTATACTGTGCCCCTGTTCGAGTTTGAGTCAGTCGTATCAAACATGTTATAGATTTTGACAATAAACTTTCGGAAAGTCAAGCAAAACAAAATAAAATAAATGAATGAACGCATTTTCTGATTTACCTTTCCAATGAGCTGGGCTCGTCTTTTGTCAGAATCTCTTCTCCTTTTCTATGTATTCTCTTCTCTTTGTTCTCTTCCTTTCATCTCTTCTTTTCTATTCTGCTCACTCTCCTTCAGTTTTTTTCTTGTTTGCCTGTCCTTACTCTCTATCACTGATCCTGATAACTGACTTGGGTTTTATCTCCACATTAGGACCCAGCATGGATTTATGCATTTGTGGAAATATTCACTATTTAGTTGTAAGTCTTACGGGACCTCTTTATTCCTAATAGAAAAACACAAATGGCTTCAGTGCGTTGGCACATACAGCCATTTAGGTCCCGTGACTCTTGAGTGAGAGGGTTTTTTTTTGTCTGAAACATTAATGCTACCAGTACAGCTAATTATGCTAATGAATAAAGCTAAGGAGATCATTAGCACCAGAGCATGTGTCAATCATTTTCATATTTTGACCTCCTATTGCTTGGTCTGCCTTCCTGAAGCCATTTGTTAAGGACTTAATTCCATTATTGAGGTGCTTGAAAGACCAGACACACCATGGGGTAACCTTTGGTTATATTATTATGTGTGCATTATTAGCTGCTATTCACAGTTTCCTGTTATTAATGCTTAGTCACCTCTACCCCTATCCTTTCTTTCTCTGTTCTTTATCATTAACTCAGTTAACTCAGTCTTATTAAACATATGATTCAGGTTTTCAGGAGTGTGTGATTTAAAATGAAAAATATTCTGTATCATTTTGCACATTGTTTCCTTTTCTTTTGAATTGGTGCCTAATCACATCCTGGCCTGTGCCAAGAAGTATAAAACCTCTGATATGGCTCTCACAGGCCACTTCAGGGACTGTTTGCATGGGCCCAGGGAGCCACAGCACTGTACATGTATTGCTCCACCACACACAGTCACACTTAGGCACAGGAATATTTGGAAGCTTGTCGGCTTTTTCCCATCCACCATGATGAAGCCAGTGATGGCTGGCATTTCCTTCTCATCTTTGCTGCTTGGATCCTTCTCATCTTGTCTTCTGGTCCTCGTCCTCTCCTCCTCGGCCCTTGGCACCTCCAGACCACTGCCACAAAGTCTTGACTCCGCTGTAAGTACTAATAGTCTGATCTACACAGCACCACACCACAGAGTCATTAGTCTGATCACCATAGTACCACACCAGAGCACCATTAGTCTGATCAACACAGCATCACACTACAGTACCATTAATCTGATCATCATAGCACCACACCAAAGCACCATTGGTCTGATCACCATAGCAAGTTTTTCATGTCTGCTTTGATTTGTTCTGCACTGGGCTCACTCGGCAGTTTAAGCCACTACAGTATTCACATACAAGGAAAGGTTCAAACTAATTATTTTTGTACTATGGACTTAAAACATGCAGTACAAGCCTGTTTTGCTGGTGTGCTATAATCAGATTAGGGAGTGCTAAGGTAAACCTTAAGGACCACAACACTTCACTGTTTAGTGTTTTCTGTGCTTTAGTGTTCTCTATTCAACCTGTATGTGTGAATGTTAACAACAAGAAGCACTTTGTTTGCATAGCTGATGAAGGACTTCTGTCCAAAATGTCTTAAACGATTTTGGCCAGTGCTTATCAAAACACTGCATGTTCTCATCCACTACAGTGGAGAAGCATAGACTGTGTTACAGTTATTAATAATGGCTTGATTTCTATCCATTTGCAGATTGTTGAGGACCTATTTGGCATGAGTGAAGAGGTTATGGGGCCTTTGGCTAACCCTTTCATCAGCAAGGGCCCAGCTGAGGTCAAGCCATCAGTGCGAGGCAAGCGGGACTTATCCAAAGACGCAGGCGCTATGGAACGTGGGGTGGAACCTGGTCACATTTGGCCGCGTGTCCTTTTGGACTTCATGGGCCACCAGAACAAGTTCAGAGGGAGAACCAAGAAGAACACGGGCTGCATGCAGCATGACCATGGGCCTGCTAAAGGGAGAGAGGCTGGCCAGTGCTAATAGGTATTAGGCAGTGTGTTTTTCTTCTAAATGGAGAGCCCTTTTAAAAGATGCACACTATTCAAATTCTTTAATAAAGTGCATACATTGACAATTATATGAATTCATAAATATTTGCACAAATTCTCTGAAACCGAGTATGTAGGTTAATTTTACCTTTTTTGAGCAAAAACGTCAGAAGAAGGACCTCTTCCACAAGTTCCATAAGACAAGATCCTCTTCTTATCGACAAGATCCGTCGATTTCATACGATTTTGCTCTATAAGGGGTGAAAATCGTACAATCCAGGACTTCTCGCGAATCTGTCGGCGGAATAAAATGAACGGCCTATGTATGTTGACATATGTGATCAAGTTTTGACAGCCGTGCGTGTTAACAATATTTTTTATCTGGAGCGTTGCATGACATAATTACTGATATTTCTGTGCAGACTGAAAATCGAGAGAACTGCGATACGCTTTGCGCACATTATCTCCCACATCAGAACATCTCTCATTTACTGTACTCACTCTGCGCGTAAAAGTCGCAGAGCGGTCACTGTTCCTTGGCTCTACAAATCTGCGTATAACGCACCTTTATTAGTATTGGAACAGAACGGAAGATACAATTAAATGCTCAGGTTTTGTAATTGCAGTGTTTTCAGTTGCTGTAACTTCGCTGCTCCACGCAATTGAGCGTAGAATATGTAGATGGAAAACAGGGTTTCATCGTTCCGAGCGTCCAGACAAGCAATAAATAATAATAATAATAATAATAATAATAATAATAATAATAATAATAATAATAATAATAATAATAATAATGTGGCTTGAATTAGACAGACTTCAAAGATAAAGAGTAACCGATTAATGTATGTTTAAATTTCCCTCTGCTTCTCTTATCAGAATTAATGTGTTTCCAATAGAGAAACAACAGAACCGGGCAACAGCTGATCTACTTCGCTAAAAGTTATACATTAAAAATAACTTGATCTAACCACTGGAGGTATTTTGGGTGGACCAATGGTAGCAGTAATCACAAATATTTTTATTTTATTTGATTGACAATAGTGTTCAAGATATCGCTGATATTTTCCTTTAAAACGTTCAGAAGCGAGTCTATTCTTGACCTGGAGCCAAAGCGCAACCTGACTAAGGTACAATGCAAGAAACTGACACAGATATCTTACTCATTTACTGAAATGTTCGGCTGTTTTGCGCTAATAAAATTAGCTCAGCCTTCCCAGGTTGGGTGGGAACTGTTCTTGCACGGTCACACTTCATGAGCATCGCTGAACAGATGCATCCCGGTCTTAAAGCTGTTATAATCTCAATTACATGGAGTCCTCACTCATGTATCCATCTCTCTCTCTCTCTCTCTCTCTCTCTCTCTCTCTCTCTCTCTCTCTCTCTCTCTCTCTCTCTCTCTCTCTCTCTCTCTCTCTCTCTCAACGGGAATGACCTGAAAGAGGACATCCCATATAATATGTCATTGTTCTGAATAGTTCAAATGGGCAGATATTTAGAGCTTCATAAAAGTCAGTCGACGGCACTGTGAGGGTAAAGTTTTGTTAAGGTGCATACCGCTGCTACGCCCACCGCAAAAATGATAACAATACCGCTCTACCTCTGTTTTATAATAATGTAATAGCTGATCGCAGTAGCTGGCTGATTTGCGCACTTTGTTCTCCCTCCTCTAATATTAGGCCAGAGTGGCAGAGGAGAAGGACGGTTTTATCGGATTATTTCTTCGTGAATTGGACTTTTGGTAAGCGAGCAGTATTTCATTTGTAAAATAGTACTGTCCACTATTATCAAAGAATATCGTTTATTGTTTGAAAGAGGTTTAATTTACGTCATTCAACGGACTGTCAAAACAGAAAAGTGTTTTACCAGACAACCCCATGCAGGGTTGACGATTAGCGGCAGGACACTGCAGTTGTGGGTTGTTATTCAGTTCTGTTTTTTGACTTTTTCGTGTATTTATTTGATTTGATTAATCAAATTTTATTTATTATTTATGATTAATTTTATTTGTTTGTTTGTTTTTTATAACGGGCCGTGGGTTTTATGCACTACTCACTTTTGACTCTGCCGTAGTAAACTTACTAAGGGGCTTAGCGCGTCTTAAAATATCACATAGGTCTTTGTACTATTCTGGTTACAGTTTAAGAGCTTCCGTAATTAATTGGCCAGTAAGTTATATTCCACTTTCGAGTTAGTGGAACTGTAACAACTGTGTCTGTTCTGTTCCACCAAGTTCCGTAACTCACACTGGAAGTGGGAACGGAGCGAATTAGTAGAGAATGCGCGCAGAGCAATTTACGTGTCTCTTGACCTATACAACATTTACATTACAGCATTTGTTACATAACAAGATGTGCCGAACAAGATGACCTCTTTGCTAATCCTTTTCGCAAGAGCATTAGTCTGTAACATTTTTTAAAACCCTGTTGCAACATGAATATCAAAGAGAGTAATGAATTGCCAGTGTATGAACTGTCATGACCTGAATACATCTCTTCTTTCTCCTTAATGTGTCAGACGAGAGTGAGCAAAATTGTGTGATGATAGTTATAATCCAGAGATGTATATGTGTGTGTGTGTGTGTGTGTGTGTGTGAGAGAGAGAGAGAGAGAGAGAGAGAGAGAGAGAGGGGTGAGATACAGCCATGCTGCTGGCAAAGAGGATGATAATATAATGCTGATAGTCTGGTATACTGGTAATGTTACCATTCATTAGTCTGCACTGCTATACAGTGTGTGTTTATGAGTGCATGATTCTGCATTTCCACAGGTTGTGTGTGTGTGTGTGTGTATGTGCGTGCGTGCGTGCATGTGTGTATGTGTGTGTGTGTGTGTGTGTGTGTGTGTGTGTGAGGTCAGATACAGCCATGCCGCTGGCAAAGAGGAGTGTGTATCCTCATCACCTGTGCTGGGCAGCGTTACCTGAGGGCAGTGAACTGGAGTGTGTAATGAATACCACACTCTCTGCCATTATCCACCAGCTAAGCAGCCTTAGTATGACGCACCTTCATCTCTTTTGATCACACGCAACCAGATCTGTGTGTATGTGCATTCAGTATTCATCAGCTATGAACAGAGGAGCATCGTGTAGGTTCATAAAGCAAAAGTCTTTCCCAGGATTTCATTTCAGCTGTCTGAATTTGGAAAAATCATCTTAAGCTGGAAAGTAGAGTCAATTAGTGAAATCAATGGTGAGATACAAAATTATGGGAGACTTTTATTTTTTAAATTGAACTTATACACCTCTGCCAAGATCTTGTCATCAAAGATCTCAGGTTTAAGTCATGCTTTGAATTATTATTATTAGTTGCAGTTATATAGCACCTTTCTCAAACTCAAGGACGCTTTACAAATACCACATTTTTCCTCTTGTTTTTTAAACCACACCTGATGAGAAACGGCAGCCAATTTTGCACACAGCATACTCTCAGTCAGAAACTATAGTGTGATGTAAGCAGCATAGAGGAAGTGAGAGACGAGGCTGAGCAGGTGTGTCCTTTATTTTCCATTGTATTCTAAATAAACACAAAAAAAGTTTAATCAAGTCTCCTGATCCGGAGTAGCGTTGCACCGATGGGCACTTGTGGTTTCGTTCACTAACGTGCAGCGATGTCCCTCCGAACCTGTAGGAATATAAATAGTGGATGGTTGAAATGAGGAGCAGGTGTCTCCTGTCAGAAGACAGGTGATTGCGAGCAAGATAGGTAAGTGGTATTGTTCTTGTCTGGAGTGGGCGTGTCCCTCCCAGTAGGGGACCGGCTTACCGTGACACACAGACCCCTGGGGGAAAAGGAAGGTGATTAAGACCAGGGCACCAACCATCACTGGACATACATGCACACACAACAATTTATAGTATTCAATCAACCTAATCTCTCTGCTCTTGGGAGGAAATCCACATAGACAACATGGAAACTCCACCCAAACAGGGACTCAAACTCCAGTGCTAGAGGCAAACATGCTAACCACCAAGCCACAATTACTTATGTAGTTGGACATGCAATATACAGAAGGGTTAGTTTTCTCTTTCCATCCATTCACCTTTCTCTCTTTTGTTCTCTCCCTCACTCTCTCTTTCTCTCTATTCATCTCCCTCTCTCTATTCACCTTTCTCTCCCCCCCCCCCCTTTCTCTCTCGCTCATGATCTCAGGCACACAGGCAGAGGATATGTACAGGGAGCTCTTCAGAGAGGCATATACCTTCTACCTGCAGGCAAACACCCTCCAGGACCGAACCAACCACCTCTCCTTCAGAGTCACACAACTGGACTCCAGCACAGAGGAAGGTCAGTTGGGTCATGGGGTCAAAATGAGGCCAGAAGTGGAATAATGGAAGCAGTTTCTTGCTTCCTCTATCCACCTTTATCTCTCACTGTCTCTTTTTGTTCTTCAGTCTCCCTCCAGGATATCAACATGCACAAGACCTTCAGGAGTGCTACCGTGTGGGACCAGCAGGTGGTGTCTAAGAGTACCATTCCTAAACCCATGGCTGAGACATACAACAGAAGTGACACCACCGTCACTGAACACCCTCTCTGCATACCGGTGGGTGAGGAGACACTTTACCTTCCTCTGTGGTCCCTTTAAAGTGCAGTCGGCAGCAAGCACCTGAAAGCCGAATAATAATACAGTGTGGTCAGGTCTGTGCTAATGGCACACGGGTTTAAGTGCCGTAGGCCTTTTACACAGAGACAAAGATGAATGCACCAGAGATGATGATGAAATGGAGGCACCATATTACACTGTTCACTGAGCACATCAGATTTGCTGAATGGGATCCAAATTAAATTGTTCCGTACAACACCAAGGTGTTAAAGGGTAACTGAAACAGTGCTGGGATCACAGCAGGATGGAAAGGTTGCACATAAAAAGGACTTGGATTCTGATAATAAAGAATCGGTCATTCGCTGGGAAGTTTGAATAATCTCACCTTTTTTTGAAAGGAACATGATTCTTGTAAAGGTTTATGTGGGCAACCGTTTTCTGCTTTAAATTGTCATAAATTGAATGTGAAAGTCTCTAAAACATAATAGATAAAGAATGACCACAGGTATCACAAGATAAGTGTTAGGAGGGGTTTAAACAACAGAAGAGGGTAAAAGCTAATGACTTAATCAACTGGATAACTTTGTGATTTTCACTTTCAAAATGCCTAGTTAATCTTCCAGACACCTACCCCATCGCTCTCAGTGTTTTAGTCTGACTGTTTTCCTGCTCTTTTTTCCTTTATCTGTTCTGTTCTTCGTTGTACAACCAATTGCCCCCCCTCCCCCCATTCTGAATGTCTGTCTTTCAGGGTCAGAAACTTTGTGTGGACAGCACAATGTCACGGGAGGTTATAAAGGTCCGTAAAGCTCATAACCTGAACATGATGGCGCTTGATAATGAGCCGTGTCCAGACCACCGCAGTCCCGACAGTTTCCACCAGGGGGTATCTTCAGAGGGCTGTCCCTCACCAGAGGTCAGGTGTGTACACAGACACAAGCCAGTTAATTAACTTATACAATTTTTGAAAATAAAAATTTGTTTGTTTAAGTTATGGTTGGTTTAGTATGCCAAGTAAAACAGTTCAGCTAGAATACTCACTATTTCATCAAGACTTAATAATGTATTTAATTAGCTTATTATTAGCTTGCAACAGAAACAAAATCTGACAGAAGGAATGGCTGAACCTTAAACAATCAGCTATCTCAGCCTAGGAAACATTCAAATCTCTTCACTTTCCAACAGACCACATTGTCCAGACATATACAACTATCTTGTTACAGTGAGCCACATACAAGTCCCATCAAACCATGTCCAACTGCACCCTGTCTTGGCAGAGGACAGAGCCTTGGCCAATCCCAGCGCAGGGGTGGAGAATGAGTACCATATCATTGGTGTACCAGTGGACATGGCTATTGGTGCAGGAGCTCCCATGGGTTACAAAGTAAACGGAAGCACCTATCACACCTGGTTTCTACAGTGCACCCGCCTCCAGAGGTCAGATTTTCAGGAAAATCACACACTCACCAGGTGACTCTGGGTAATGTGCACTGATCTCTTTGTTATACAAAAGTGGTAATGAGAAAAGTGACATTGTTTAGATAAAATTTCTTACAATTCATTAAAGCATCCATTGGAAGTCATTAGCATGAGCACTGGGCTAAACACGACTGTCTAGGCAACAATGTCACCAACTTCCTGTCCAGGTGCATCTGTGTAGAGTACAGCAACTCTGATGATGACTCAGAGCTCCATGGCAACAAGTGGTGCGACTGAATGCAGTTGGTGTGCTGCTACCTCCTTGCACATGCACATGATTGCAGACATATACTCACAAAAGCAGTACTTGTAAACAGACACACACACACACACACACGATCACAAACATACACACAAATGCTCATATCATACACACACATATGCATGCACTCTCACACGCTCATATCACACACACACGCTCATCTCACAGACATACACACATACAAATATTCTTTCAGAGACAGAACAAATGCAAACTACAAGTCTTAACAAGGGAGAATATTTTTTGGATTATTTCTAGGTACATCTGTCTGTTCTTACATCAATTACTTGATTGCTTTGTCTTAAAGCTAATTGAAATTGAACTACAATTCCCATTGAACTACAATCAATACCAGAAACATGTACATATTGTCCACGCGTGTTTTGCTGTCCCGGACAGAAACACTCCCCCTGTTGTCTTATTTTCTTGATTTTTTGAGGACATTAACATTGACAAATCAATTAATTTACATAAAGACATAAATTCATCTGATTATAATTAAGGTGACCAAACACTGTGGTGAATCTGTGTTGAAAAACTAATCTTAAAACTTCATATAGTTATACAAAGACGGATGCATCTAGAAAATGTCCTAGACACATCTAACTGGTATCAGATGTTATTTTGGGTGAACGTTTCCTTTATAGGAATAATGGAGGATGTTTGAAGGTCCATATGGAACAGTGGAATGCTTTATAAAAAATCGGTGAGATTTTTCTTATCACAGAAATAATCTTTGCGAACTATAACAAAACCTTTAAACATTTAGTCAGGGAGTAGAGTCAGATGTAGTGACATTAGTCTGCTCAGGTAGTATACATAACTAAAACGCATCAGCTCCACCTCTGTGACAAATAATGACCATCCTGGAATCTCCTCAGTATGATCATTTCCAAAATGGTGTGCTTTAACTTCATGTCTATGGCAATGTCAGAAGGTCAAAATAGACAATAATTTCTATACTGCACAGGGTTTCAGTGTAAAAATGCAGGACACCCTTTGATTCAGTCTCTGAAGGGACTGTTCATGACTGATTTCATACTAAGGTTTAATCTACACTTCTTCAACCTAAATTCAATGTAATATGAACATATGAAAGTGTCTATTGGTGATAATGATTATGACGACCCTTTTGTTGTGTTTTGTTTTGATGGATAAGAGTGTGGTTTATCTCAGGGTTTCCTGTCTCACCTTGCTACTTAAACACAATTCTCTGTGTGTAAATGCTCTGTGAAAATCTCTTTCTCTATCATATCCACGCATGTTTACTTCTTCCAAGTTGAAAGTTTTTTACTTTAATTTTGGATGTTTTCCTTTTTAAGAACAACAACATGCGAGTAACCAGAGTAAATTTGTTCCAAATGTAGTGCACAGGCTTTACTTGCTTGTTTTTGATGCTAGATGCAGCACTGTACCATAGCACCAACTCGCCACTAAGGGGCACTGTCTGACACACTTTAAAGGAATACTTCTCATCTTCTTCTGACATTAATGCAAACAGCCCTTATGTAATAGTAGATATAAGGACGTGTGTCAAGTTTCTCCTTGGCTGAGGTAAAAGTAACAGCCTGTTTACACATTCTATAGAAATTATTTTACTGTTGAAGCGCTGTCCCATTGTTTGTTCCAAAGTCTCATTTGGCTCCATCTGTTCAAAACTATTGACTCAGAGAGACATAAATTACCTGATACTTAAGACGATAAAGCATTTGTCTTCAATCTCCCATTAGATTAAATACCTGACTAGAACGGCTGCAACAAACTAGCAGTTAGCTGTTAGATAAACGTAGAACTGCAGAGAGAGAACTGAACCCTGACAGGAATAACTGTTCCTGCGGCTTACTAACCCTGAAATAGCTGTTAACACAGAGCAGCCTCTCACCAACCCTGCTTTATCGCCAAATCTAAAAATCAACCAGATTGTAAAACAAAATATAAACAATTATTTGGAACATTTAGACTATCAAACTAAAAGAATGTTTGGCAGCTGTGTGACAGATGAGGATGAGATGCACTTTCTTCTATTACTGTGAAAAATCCTACAAGATTTTAGTAACCAGCACCCACAAGGCCCCTGACTGGTAGATGCTAGCAGGCAGTGATGTCAAATGATCAGTGCTGTTCTCATGGGTCCCCCCAAATTATAGTATGGTGGGCTGTCTCCTTTTTGTGTGTATTTGTGATCTCCTTAAATCGATTAATGAAACTGCTTCACTTAAAGTTGAGGTGTGTCTGTGAAACTTACACCATCAGTATGGAGTCTCTCATACAAACACTTTATTTCCTAATATTTGCTAAAACAGTCCTAATATGTGTCTGAGTATGTCAGTTCTTTGAGGAAGAGGTTCTGTTGTCCTATACTTTAGCTAATATTTGCATTTTATTTCAACATTTCCGGAGTGCTCTCACTGTTCATGCGCTATTTATTCACATCTATGTGGTGGAAGTGCTCTTCTGGGCAGACTGCCATCACCAGCATGGCACTGGAAATAGGAATGAAACTGGCATCCACCAGATGCTGCAGCAGCCTCACAGGCCGAGCAGAAAACAGAGGGATGTGTAAGCAGAACAGCCTCACAGGCCGAGCAGAAAACAGAGGGATGTGTACGCAGAACAGCCTCACAGGCCGAGCAGAAAACAGAGGGATGTGTACGCAGAACAGCCTCACAGGCCGAGCAGAAAACAGAGGGATGTGTAAGCAGCACAGCCTCACAGGCCGAGCAGAAAACAGAGGGATGTGTACGCAGAACAGCCTCACAGGCTGAGCAGAAAACAGAGGGATGTGTACGCAGAACAGCCTCACAGGCCGAGCAGAAAACAGAGGGATGTGTAAGCAGAACAGCCTCACAGGCCGAGCAGAAAACAGAGGGATGTGTAAGCAGAACAGCCTCACAGGCCGAGCAGAAAACAGAGGGATGTGTACGCAGAACAGCCTCACAGGCCGAGCAGAAAACAGAGGGATGTGTACGCAGAACAGCCTCACAGGCCGAGCAGAAAACAGAGGGATGTGTAAGCAGAACAGCCTCACAGGCCGAGCAGAAAACAGAGGGATGTGTAAGCAGAATGGCAGAGGATTACAACCTTGTAGTGACTCACAGCCACAGTGCTGTCCACTGTAAACACATGAATGGGCTTCAGTTAACTAGGTTCTAGTAACTCTGGTAGGAAAGAGTGCTATTGTAAACTTGAACCAGAATCAGTCATCTCAGCCACATTTATTTTAGACATTTGGTAGGGAAGTTACTTTAATTGTTTAACTTGTATTTGGAATGTTGAAGAGATGCAGACACATCACATTTACATATTTTTGGGTGTTTGGTTGGTGACTTCGTGCAATCCAAGATTATTCAGAGGACACTGGTCCAAAATGTGCTTGCTACCTGCTGCCGCAGCTGTGTTAATTTTTTTACTTTTGCTTGCAGTCTGGTAGTTAAAGTCAGGAAGGTGTTGGTTTGACAGATATCTGAGTTTGGAATCTTGATGCTACTACATATACATTTTTTTCTTATGTAGATTTAGTCTTGGAATCCTTGAAAAGGGGAGATGAATAAAGTCTTTCAGAAAAGGACATAAACTAAAAGACAGGAAAGGGGCATTTTATGATCAGGTCGGCAGGGTTTGAAAGAATGCTTTGATGAAAGTTGGGAACAACTTAATACACAAAAAATATTCTAAAACCTCAAAAAAAACAACTCACTCCTATGGAGTAATTCCATGGTCCTTTACATTTTTTGTTTACTGCCTCTCATGCTGCACCTGGTCATCTGCCTGGTGTTTTTCCGAGAACACATTCTTTCTCACACTTTGCTTCTCTTTTTTTCTGAGAATTTTAAATTGGTTTTTTTGGGGTGGAATTTTAAAAAAGGCCTTACAACACATCAAGTGCCGGTGTTGCCTCAAAAGCCCCCCTGCTTTTTCCAGCAAGCTCAGAAAGGTTCCCATAGTGATTTCCTACAGGCAGCAGCCTCCCACTGGCCTGCTGGTGTTTGTGCCGCTGGTTTAAGTGGTGCATGCAGCCATGCAAAGATTATTAAAACACTGTTTTACCACTCGACTTAATCCGCAGCCTATACAAAAGTAAAACCCAAAGAGACAGAGAGAGAGAAAGTGAAAGAAAGGGGGACAGAGCAGGAGTGAGGCGGCGCGTATGCATGTGTGTCCATCTGTGTGTAAGGAGGAGGGTGAGATTATAGAAGGTAAGCTCTTGATGAATCTCTCCCGACGGCTGGTTTTCCCCACAGTTGCTAGGGATACCTGAATCCGGGCATCTGACTCCTCCTGTGCTCCAGTCAGGAGGACGTTCTGCTGCCCATGACCGGACTGTCCGCCCGTCCAAAGGTGAGCGGATTCTCTGTTCCTGATCCACAGCTGTTCCCAGCCACCAGCTGCAGTGGCAGGTCAGCTATCTAGCGGAGCGCATCCTGTTCTCATGTGCTCCTGCTGAGGTTGTCACTCCCGTTACAGTCGCCTACGGGAAGTATTCGTCATATCTAAGTCTTGTGTTTTTGAAACTACACTGAACCTAGTCCACCCCCCCCCCCCCTTCTACCCATGTCTGCTGCTCTCACAAGAGAGACCCTCTGCTAAGGGTGAAAAGAACGTCTTCACCGACAGGGCATGAAAAAGGATCTTGGGGAATTCCACTGACTGTCTTCTGTTTCTTTTATTTTTTCTTTACCCAACCACAATAATGTCACGGTGCCCAGTTATGGAGATATGAGGAGGGGCCAGCATTGGTGTGAAACGGGGCTAACATAAAGACAGAGAGAACAAAGCAGTTGGTACGTGCCAAGTGCCAATTGTCTTACCCTAACAGGCATCGAAATGCCAACTTCTCTGTGTTACCATACAGGTGAACACGCGCCCCTGGGAAAGGGGGGCGTTTTCTCAGCGGCGTCGCAGAAAGGCGGCGTCCCGGTTTTCTTAACCCGGTCCTAACCGGATTAGTCGTGCTCACGTTCTACCGCCTTTCACTTGGCTGTCTACTTCCCGTCTCGTTTGAATCTGATTAGTCCAGCTCCTGTGGTCTGGGCGGGCCAGCCGGACGGGGTCCCCCCTCCCGCCAACATTGGCACCTTTGTCAGCTGGGGATGGTGCTAGAGCTGGGGGTGCCCTTTGGTGGGCCTGGTAGTGGCTGGATTTAAGGTGGGGGAGATTAGTGCTGGGGCTAAGCATGGCAGAATGGTATGGGGCAGCCGGAGGGAGATGGGGGAACAGACCCTTGTCTGTGATACCTGAGGGTTGAAGGTCCAGCTCAGACCCAGTCCGGTAAAGGCCGACGCAAACGTGGTCACTTTTCAACAATGTGAAGAGTGAATCCAAGAATGCTTTATAGATGTGGATATATTTTGGGACTACAAACACAAAATATTCAAATCTTTTAGTATATGGATTATGAAAATGTGGTGGGGCTGATTGTAAGAAGTCTGGGCAGTGGTAGCTTGGTTGTTAAAGTACTTGACTTGTAATGGGAAGGTTGCTGGTTCAAGCCCCACCACTGCCAAGTTGCCACTGTTGGGCCTCTGAGGAAGACCCTTGATCCTCAAATTGTACTCAGTCATAATTGTAAGTTGCTTTGGATAAAAGCATCAGCTAAATTGGAAAAGACAGTAAATAGCCATGTTTTATGGCCAAACTAAACCATAGTGGTAATACTGACATATTTAGTATAATTACAGTAATATATAATAACAGCTTTAATAACAGAAATATTCTCTTTTTAACCTGAAAGGCAGAGAATATGTTTTTGAAAGCTCCTTCCATCCAGACACCTGTCAATCTGATGATGTGTGATTTATGTCTTGCATTCTTCAAAAAACTTCAGAATGTGGCTGTAAGGCCTGGTGGCTAACCAGAACATCAGAGGGATTCCAGAATGTCAAGTGCCTGCTTAATTGGTCATTTCATGCGTCTTGTATCTCGGTTGCATTGTGGCCAGATTTTAACTCCTTGCATTTACAAAATACAAAAAGTTATGTACGATTAGCCATATTGAAATATGGTCATTTGCAAAGAATCATGCAAATCTGTTCACATTCAACCAAATTCATGAATTGCTCCTATTTATCCTCCTTGATGTACTATACATAAACAATGATAACCACCTCAAAAATCGAAATTTTTTATGGCATTTTCTACCTAAAGTTGGCATAAAGACATCAATTAAGACTTAATTCCTGGACGGTTACATTGAATGAACCGATGTGAGGGGGAGGAGTTTGGGTTGTCAAATGTGGCTCAGAGAGATGTTGGCCATGTTTATACCATGCATCTTTCGTATCAAGGTTATATCTGGATAGAGATTATCCACATAAAAATACAGGTGTAAACACACCAAAGAAGAATTTAAAACAGATTGGGGAAAACCACTTCAGGAGGTCTGAGATGCCTTTTAGCCAGGTTATAGTGGTGTGAATACAACTCAACATCCCAAAGCCCACCCAGTACAATACGTCACAATTGGAGGTGATTCATGACTGCTAGGAGTTGAATCATGGAGGATGTGCAGTTAGTCCCCGAACTAAACTAAATGCTTATTAGCTGTCCTGGCGCCAAAATTGATCTGTGAATAATAGATGAGTTATTCATCAGATCTCAAAATTTCACATCACAGTACAGCTCAAGAACAAATCAAGGTTTGTGAGTTTCTAATAATTATGAATATTTACAACTAATGAACAGGAGGCGGGCTTGTGAAAACTATTTTTGCTCATCAATACACATGAATTAGATGTTTAAGGTGTGCCCTTTTTACACACATTTCCCCTTAGCTTTCAGTCTAAGGCACAGGGAAAGCAGGAGCAAACTGACACAAAACAAAACAGCAAAGAATAACACATCAAAACAAAACCAATCAATACCAGGTTTACTGTACAGTACAGTATAATCAAAGTTTGAATTTGAATTAGGACACATGTAAAAGGGTTCCAGAGCACAGAATAAACCTGCCCACAGGGTAAATGATTCCCTTGGCAAGGATTCTGCATTGAAAAGTTTAGTCCTGGACTAGGTTCAATATAAAAACAATTCAACCAGGACTCAGTCTTCTGTCGGCCTCAATTTTGTCACTTTACACCTTACTGACAATTTTCCCAAATCACCAGGTCTTGGTTCTTAGATCTCGACCAGTGATTCTGAGTTCTTGGAGATCCCATGTGCTGTATATTTTCTTTGTTGTGACATGCCTGACACAACTCCTTAGGAAATTACCAAAATCCACCATGAGCTAATTCAGGATATGTTACAGTTGGGTAAAAACAGTTAAACTGCTTTTGTACGTGGAATCCCCCGGTACTGAGACTCAGGAACATTGTCCATGTAAGCATTCTCGTCAGTCACTGTCTGATTTAAATCAGTGCAGATCTTAGTGTTGGATGGGAAAACTGGTTCTTGGAGCCCTTGTATGTTTGTAATTATATTATTCAAAAACCATGCAAACCACAAATAGAGCTGGTCCATTCTGGGGGTTTTTTCTGAGTTATGACCTTATTTTCCACTCTAGTCTCAAAGAAGAAACAAAAAGGCTTGTGATTCTTTTTCGGATTGTGAAAGAGACCATTAATCTGCATATCCTTTGTGCTGCTTTATTAGCTCTGTGTGTGTGTGTGTGTGTGTGTGTGTGTGTGTGTGTGTGTGTGTGTGTGTGTGTGTGTGTGTGTGTGTGTGTGTATGAAATCGAGACCCCCACCTTCATCTGCATCTAAAGTACAGGGTAGACTGTAACCCTCAGTACACACACACACAGAAATACTGACACACTCATATTCACCCAGAGCCCCATGCTGGGTCCAGCTCAGCTTCACGTGAGTGCACAACTCTGCCCAGCCGACGGAGCAGAGGATTAATCTGGTGTTTAATCTGGTGGCATCCTGGAATGTGCCGCCTGTGAACAGACTGAGAAGATGTGTATCTTTGTGTGTGTGTGTGTGTGTGCGTGCGTGTGTGTGTGTGTACCTGATGATGGAGAGAGTGATAGAATGGAGGAGAAAAGGTCTTTAAAGGCAGTGGGGGTGGACATGGGGTTGTCTCAAAGCAGTGTCTGACCATAGTGAAGCAGCCAAATGCCATCTTTGCAAGGGGTTATGCATCTCTTTCGGTTTCAAATGAAGAGAGGAAAAGGGTAGAAGGCACATATTTGTACAGTGTCATTAACTCAGTAGGTAGATTTCTGCATGCGTGAATACTTGTGTGAGTGACAGTGAAGAGGATTACAGTCATTCAGCAAAATTTTAAAGCTCACTTGTGAAGCAGACAATATGTCTTCTGCCATGATGACAAGTTAATAATAGTGTAGTCTCTGCTATGGCTCCCGAAGAAAACACTATTATCTCAGTTACCCAATCAGTAAGATTTGGCCACGAAATTTGGTACACACCTTCTCATCAGTTATTTAAATTCTGTGTGTGCATGCAGCCTGCACCAAAACCTATTTAATCCCTATCTGTGTAGGCTGTCAGCAGGCCTGCTGTTTGGTTGTGTACAGTGTGGTGAATTCATCTCTAGGCAACGCTGTGCTGTGTCGGCGTGGGAAGAAGCTGAATGCCTGTTGAGGGTCGTCTGTACACATAATCAAGGCGTGTAATGGAGGGTGACACTTATTGTATTACACATTAACTAATGAGAAGTTAAACCCAGAGCTCAGGCGCTACAGTGAGGTGGGAGAAACCACTGAAGGGACGGGTGGGGGGGGGGGGGCGTGTTTCAGAGACATAAGCAAGGAAGAGGAACTAAGTCAGACCATATCCTTAAAAGAACAACCCTGAAACAGGACACCTTAAGACATCTCACTGAGACAGCATATCTTTCAAATTCCATTTAAAACTGAGGAGTAAATGTAAGATTTGTGCAGACATGTGGCTTAGTCTGCATCAAGCCTTGTTTTGAAGAAAGAACACCAAGTCATTATGGGGCTGGGCAACTAATAATTTGACATTTGTAGTAAAATTTTATATCCAGACAGTAATTCTGTATTTTAAGTAACTTGAGCAGTAATTATTGTTCAGTATAACACCGTCACTGAACACTGAAATGTGGTGGGAAATCAATATTTTAGTCCAATGTCCACTGGATGGCTGTGTTGAGTCACATGTTTTTCGATTCTGATAAAAGCATGCCAATACTTGTTATTTGTATACAACTAGCTTTGGTAAAATGCATTTATTCAATTAGACTTGTTAATTCAAACTTACTGATCACCAAGTGTATTGTTAGACACTTTAGTTAGGCTGGTACTCTCATAGCTCACCTGGTAGAGCAGGCAGGTAGAGGCTATAAAAAGTTATGTAAATAAGCAAAATAAAAATCTCTAAATTACCCTGGACTCTGCCAGACTAGTGTTAGTATTTTAGCCGTTCCCAGGGCTGCACTCTTCTGGGTGGAGATCTTGGATGTTCTTCCAGGGATCTGCTGGAGCTGTTCTCCAAGATTGGGGATCACAGCCCCTAGTGCTCCCTTTCTCTCAGCCCTTTATTTTTCGAGATTTCCGTGTTCCTATTTCCTGATGTTGCTATCACTTGGGATTGCTCCATCTATCACTACAGCCCTCTTCTGCTGTTTATCCACCACCACTATGTCCAGTTACCCATTGCTTAGCCATTACCATTTTGTCCGTCTGTATCTTGAAGTCCCACTGGACCTTAGCATAGTCACTCTCCATCACCTTGGAACATCCAGCCCACGCTCAGCACAGATGTTTCTTAATGAAAGTATGGTGACGTTTTGCGGGAGTTATACAGCAAAGAAGAAAAAGAGTCTGTAGGTTTATAATAGATGGTAGCATTTAATCCAGAATATACAGCTTTAACTGCACATCCCCAAGCCAGGACGTACTGTACTACTGCATGGAACTTGGAAATGATGATGAAACTCATACTCTCATCTATTGCGATTTAGCACATTTGCAGTAAGAATGAAGACTCCCTAAAGTATAGAATGTGTGAATATTTTCAGAACTGTGGTTTTCCTAAGGAACACGTAGATGCTCATGTTTTACCTGGATGCTCTGGCCTATACTTTTTCTGTATCTGTTTGGTACAGCAATTCCACAGCTCAGCAGAGGAAGCAGCTGGATGGAATCGTTTGCTTGGCCACAGAAATCATAAACTGTGAACTCACCAAGTATATATCCACCCTGCAAACCCTCTGTAAATTATTCTCTCTTCAGGGAAAAGACTCTTGGTCTTCAAAAATATATTATGAGGAAGCAGGTATGTGTTGTATATTATATTTGTAACCGTTAGTGGTAAGGAAGCGGACACGTGCGGAGAAGAGCAAGATTTATTAGGGGCAAATCCAGATTCAGAGTTGTTATAGCAGTCCAGGGTCATTGAGCCAATAGAGTCGAGGATACATGATCCAACAAACAAAACACACGAAGGCAAACAGGGGAAGCAGGCTACAACAAAGGCTAGGAACAAATCGGAGGCTTAGAAACAAGAAGGCTGGGATAAACAGTCCAACTAGGATACACAGAGTACAAACTTAGGGGCATACAGAGATGGGCATTCAGACATTCAAACATCCATTCAAACAAACACAATGAACAGCAAAAACACCGCGAATCAGACAGGGTTTAAATACATGAACTTAACAAGGTAGAAACGAGGGGTGGAAAAAATGAAACTACAGCAGGGAACTAAAATATACAAGACAGGGAAAACATCAAAGCGAGGGGGGAGAAACTGTGACAATATTCCTCGTTATGTGTGTTGCTGTGATTATTGGTTGTCCTATCATGAACACACTGAAGCAAATTCCTAACAACTAAAATGTATGGTAATAAAGTATTGAATCTGATTGAATGTGGTCAATCTACTTTTAAGAATTCCTTTGGTGCTCACTTATCATCCTACAAACAAAACAGAGGCTAATATTATACATAAACACAGTCCTAAACACAAAACCACATCTCTTTTTAAGGATCCTCCACTAATCTCCTAAAACGAGACAAAGACATGCTCGTCAAGAGTGAGATATATGACCAGTCGAATAGTAACTGTGATATAGTAACCTGCAATTGGTCTTGATGTGCTACATGTACTTTTATTAATATGTAAATTTATTACGTTTACTATTTTTTTGCTGGGGATTGACATCTCCTCATACCCCTCCTCAAATCAAGCCCTGACTATAGTTCTATAGTTCTGGCTTTCAAAACATGACTAAAGACATATGCCCACCCATTCTGTTTTAATGCCCCTTCAAACAAAGCAGTCTAGAATCAGGGCTAATACTTAACATGTTGTCACTATCTAAAAAATTATCTATGAGGAGTTTGCACACTTAAAGATAACCAGTCCTGGCCAAAGGTTTTGGGACTGAGACAAATTTTAGTCTGCACAAAGTTTAGCGCCTCAGTTTTTTTGTCAGATGTTTGTATGGTATAGTGAAGTACAATTATAAGCATTTAATGAGGTTTTTTTTTTTTTTTTTTTTACTTTTTATTAACGAATACATCCAGTTTAAACAAAGACTTCATATTTACAGTGTTAACCCTTCTTTTTTAAGACTTCTGCAATTCAGCTTGGCATGCTGGATATCAGTTTCTGGGCAAAATCTTGAGTGATAGCAACCCATTCTTGCTAAATCAGTGCTTGGAGTTGATCACGGTTTCTGTGTTTTTTTGTCCACCGTCTTTCTGAGGATTGACCACAGGTTCTCAATGGGATTGAGATCTGGGGGGTTTCCTGGCCATGGACCCAGAATTTCAATGTTTTGTTCACTGACCCACTTGGTTATCACTTTAGCCTTGTGACATGGTGCTCCGTCATGCTGGAAAAAGCAATGTTCATGACCAAATTGCTCCTGGATTGTTGGGAGAAGCTGCTCTTGGAAGATGTTTTGATACCATTCCTTATTCATAGCAGTGTTCTTAGGCAAAGTTTTGAGCAAACCCACTCCCTTGAATGAGAGCTTGCTCGGGAATGGCAGAAGGCAGCTGTGAGTGCATCTGCATGCACAGTGAGGATGACTTGGTGTCAAGAAGGGCAGCAAAGAATCAATTTCTCTCCAAAAACAAAACATCAAGGACAGACTGACATTCCGCAGGAAGTATAGGGATTGGACTGCAGAGCACTGGGGTAAAGTTATTTCCTCTGATGAAGCCCCCTTCAGACTGTTTGGGACATCAGGACAAATGATTGTCTGGAGAAGAAAAGGTGAGTGCTGCCATGAGTCCTGTGTCATGCCAATAGTGAAGCATCTTGAGACCATTCATGTGTGGGGTCGCTCAAAAATTTTGCCTTAGAACACTGCCAACAAAAACACAGAAACCGTGATCAACTCCAAGCACTGATTAAGCAAGAATGGGTTGCCATCAGTCAAGATTTTGCCCATTAGCTGATATTCAGCATGCCAAGGCGAAATGCAGAAGTATTAAAAAAGAAGGGTTAACACTGTAACTATTAAGTCTTTGCTTAAACTAGACGTATTTGTCAATACAAAGTAAAAAAAAAAACATGAAATGCTTATAATTGTACTTCACTATACCATATAAACATCTGACAAAAGTATCTAAAAACTGAGGCAGCAAACGTTGTGAAAACCAAAATTTGTGTGTTTCAAAACGTTTGGCACCGACTGTGCACATGGCTGGGTGTTTTCCATAGTAGCTACGTAATAACTGTGACGCAAAAGCATGGCGTCTTAGTTGCCACATGGTTCAAAGTGGGTTAGACAGCTCGTTTTCTGGCTTACTATGTGGGAGCTTAAAAACGTATCTTCTGGGACGTATATTTGTTCGTTTCCAGATTGTAAGGCATCGTACAACAAACAATGGAAATTTGACGCACATATCTGTAAACATACGGGAGAGGTGAGTTTTAGCCGGAGCACGACGCTAACTAGCTAACCTAGCTCGCTAGCCGACTGGTAAACTGGCTTGTGAGCTTTATTTATCTAGCTGGCTCCTAACACAGCCTTGTCTAACAAAACTGGTACACCATTAAAACTGTCTTAAGTTAGCGGTTGTGTTTTAAAAGCAATTGAGTTATGACATTGCATCTCAGAGTTTCGCTGTACAAGTCGACCTACAGCTCGTTTAGATACGGAGGGAGCACAATTTAACGACGGCGTTGTTTACCAGGACACACGACCTAGTTAACCATCTAACTTCGAATTCATGTTACTATTAACAAACTGGCTGCGTCGAGTTTTGATTTTGGAACTATTTGAGTACATTTTCATGTTCGATAACGTTGTGCGTGTGTTAACAGAATCCATAATGATCTGTTTTGCAGAGGCCATTCGAATGTGATCATGAGGGTTGCGGTAAAGCGTTTTACAGTAAATCGCACCTGGCTCGCCATCAGATTACACACACCGGCGAGAGACCCTTCAAGTAAGACGAATAGTCTGTAGGTATTGGTATTCAAAGCCTCCAACGGAGACTTCTGAAAACATTTTAATATTGTATTTCATGTCCATCGTTTTCCTTTTACATCAGTGCTCTACTATTGTGTTAATTCTAGAATTCACTATCTAGTATTGAAGTATTATGTCTTTGGAGGCAACCACTCTGTTCGGAATGCCTAATTGTGAAATTAAGTGATGGAATTTGTTACAGGTGTAGTTACACGTGGTCTTGCCTTGTTTCTCCAGGTGCACTGAAGAGGGGTGCACGCAGGGTTTCACCACAAACGCCAACTTGAAGAAACATATTTCATGCAAACACCAACAGGGAGTGAAACAGTATATTGTGAGTTGTTTACTTTTGTCAGATTCGCTAATGAGGCTTAGTTATTTTGCATGGCATATACATATACAGTCTTGTTGTTTTCTCTTATCAAAAGGAAAATGTCACATTATCTAAAAATGTAGCAAAATGTTAACATTAAGTGTCAGTTTATATGCAATTTGTCATCAGTGCCATTCTTTTTTTAATACAGTGTGTCTTTGAGGGGTGTGGTAAGAGCTTCAAGAAGAACAACCTGTTGAAGGTCCACGAATGTACACACACGCTTCAGCTTCCTCACGAGTAAGAATGTACACACACGCTTTAGCGTCCTCATGAGTAAGAATGTACACGCACGCTTCAGCGTCCTCACGAGTAACAATGTATGAGTAAGTGGCATGTTACAAAGTGTTTTTGCTGAAAGAATAACACAATGTTCAAGTTCCATTGCATTTACTTGGTGCATGTGTGCCATTTACTAAGCTTCTCCCATAAACATTTGTTTCCAGGTGTTCCTATGAAGGCTGTGGGAAAAGGTTTGCGAACCCCAGTAAACGGAAGCGCCATGAGAAAGTACACAAGGGTGCGTGTACTATACTCCCCTGCCTGTTTACACACATGCCACTCGGCATTACTAAGTCACCTGTACTTACAAATGTGAACTTTTACATTGATACAAGTGTTTAATTTTTGCATATATAGTTATGATTCATTATTAATCTACAAAACAGTATGTTTTACTTGGTACATTATCATGGTGTGTTAGCACATGGTGCATGTAACACGTATTTTCAACGTTTTGTTTTTAACTGTTATTTTACGTAAGTCGGTTAAACCGAGCTCCCGTTTGGTGTTTTGTGACAGAAGAGACCAGCGGTAATATACTAAGAAAAAATGTCCTCTGAATGTGTTGTGTACATGTTGTCATGTGGCCAGGCTACCCCTGCACTGCTGAGGACTGCTCTTTCATAGGGAAGAACTGGACTGACCTCACCAAGCACAGGAAAGAACATAAAGGTAGGATAATATAAATTACCATAAGTGTTGTGATCAGAATGGTGTGTGATTTAGAGGGATTTCCAATAAAGGGTTATTTGGGAAACAAAAGGAAACGGGATATGCTGCTTCTGTGTTTGACATGCTCACAGATGTTTCTCCCTCGACTTTGTGCTGTTGAATGTGATGCTGTTATTTTTCTTTTGTAATATTTTAAACAATTTAGCTTGGTCATGACTGTTCAGGTGGTCACATTAACCATCGCAATGTGTACATGTGTTCGTGTCTGTGTAGTGAAAGTCCAATGTGATCAGTGCAAGAAGATGTTTCGGGACATGTGGTTCCTACGGCAGCACCAGCGTGTGCACTCGGAGACGCGGGTGGTGTTCTGCTGTCCAAGGGAGGGCTGTACCCGCTCCTACACCACGGCCTTCAACCTGCAGAGCCATATCCTTTCCTTCCACCAGGAGGAGCGCACCTTCACCTGCACCCACCCAGGCTGTGGCAAAGCCTTTGCCATGAAGGTCAGTACCTGCTCCTGGTGTCTGTAGATACACATGACAATAATGCTATTACACTGCTGCTGCAACTGTTATTAACGTTTGTCTAGGAGGTGAGTCAGATCAATGTGTTTCACAGTGGTTGTCATTTACTAGTGTGTCTTCTTGACTACTTTGAGTTTGATTAAGAACAATGAACATGTAAATCTAATATAAATAAAATAATCCGAATATCAGCCTTTTATCATGGGCTTAGTTTTTAGATTACCCCACCCCATCCCATATGAGGCTTTTTCCTGCTCTCGAACATGTATCCTTTCTCTAAAGGACACCCCCCCCCCCCCCCCCCCCCGCCCCTTCACATGAACCCACTAAAATCCTGATAAACCTAATTGGAATATGTTCTTGCCAACAGCAAAGTTTACAGCGCCACTGTGTGGTGCATGATCCTGAGAGGAAGAAACAGGTATGTATTTATTCTTTTGTTGGGCTAGTCCCATACCAGAGCAACTATAGCACCTGCTTTGATGGCATGTGATTGATGCTTCAAAACTTTATTTTAAAATGAGTGTCTTTTATTGGCTGTTTCAGAAGAAACCTCACCCAACGCGTTCTCTAGCCTCTCGTTTGAGTGGCTACAAGCTCCCAAGAACCCACCCATCTGAAATCTCAGCATCTGGAGAATCGTCACGTTCAGTAACGCACCAATCAAGGAGTGGACAAGTAGTGAGGATATCGGAGCCAACCACAGAAGAAAAATGTTTTTGCATATCCAAACCTCTCAATTATGTACAGTGTGCACTCAGTCTAGGAGAGCCACTCGTATCAGACAATGCTGAAATCACTGTATCGAAGCCCCTCAAGATTCAGGAGCACAAAGCCGACCCATCAGAGCATCTTGAATTAAATCCCCTTGTGTTGGAGACCCCAGCAGCCAGCAAGTCAGAAGCAAATCACTTTGGAAATACTGTGGTCACCCAGTTGCAAAGCAACAAATCTGACAATAGATTTAGCCAATCAGAGTACATCAGTGCAGACTGTAATAGTCCATTAGAACCTACTGAATCTAAGACAACAGTGATCCAGCTCTTAGAATCCCTCATATCTGACAGCCCCATGATTAGCTAATCAGATCTTAAGATGCCTGAGAGGGAAGCACTCAGTCCTCCCCCTATTGAGATTGTGCAGTAGTAGTTTCATGTGATGGGGTCTGTATAAATAGCTGCTTTATTGTCATTTTTATTGCTTGCTGTTAGTCTTTTGACTGGTCTAACTGGGACATGGATGGTGGCTGTTGGTCAGGGCTAGGCTTGGGTGCCTCTGCTGGCGTCTGCGCGCCTTGTTGTGCCCCCTGCTGTTGCAGTTCTTTGGTAGTTGCTGGTCGGAGGACGCATGTGGCAGCCCGCCCGTCTTGGATGGTTTTGGGTTTTGACACGAAGCCTACTGGCACCTGCAGCCTCTGCACCATCTCGCCCAGAACTGTATCCTGCCATGATAAAAAAAAAAAAAAAAGTCGTCCCTGCAGGACTTGCCCCAAGACATCAGCCACTCAAGTTTCTCATCTGAAATTTACTTGAGGAAACAAACTGCAGTTTTTTCAGGAATTATTAAAGCAATGTTGATATTTTTGTAACATGGATATTTGAAAAATTATCATGTTATAGTTGACGAGCAGTAAAAATGAGAACTTGTTTTACCAGCCCTTCAACCCCAAAAGAGAACCTCACTGTAGCAGCATTTTCAGACAATTACAATTCATAAATTGGGTTAATTATATTTATACTTCTGTAAAGTTGTTTAGAGCACTAGGAGCTGTAGAATAAAGACTGTCTTCAAGATTAACTATTTGCATGTTCCGTTTGTTTTTTCTTCATAAAGAATGTCACTCGGAAAAAAGAAATCACTACTTAACAAGTATTTAATGAGTCTTGTCATACTTGGAAAAATATAACTAATGTGTTTATACATTATTATAATTGCAGCATATATCCCAATAGAGGAAGATAAAGCAAATGATTGAGTTGCCGTTTGTGAATTAAGTCTAAGAGAGCGTTTCTTGTAGAATGTACGAGTCTAAGTTGACCAGAACAAAGCTGATCTCTTTGACAATGTGACATCCCCAGCAGTACACACCATGATTAAAAAAAAAAAAAAAGCCCCATCTCTCACTCACTTTAGCTGAAGTTAGCTGTTGCCCTGCTGTCTGCCAAAAATGCCTGGACATCTACCTTTCATAACTGTAGTATGTTTCCATTTTCAGTGTGTAAAGGGATATTTTTCTTTCCCCAAGAGTATAGCACAATTTACATACTTCCTATAGTTAACAAGATGACAGGACAAACAGCCTGACCAAGCGGGTTCAATACAAGTTTAGTACCTGTGGAATTTTTTTAAAACAAGTGTTCTTATGAAGTGCACTAAGCTTGCTGCACTGTCTACTTCCACAGCCTAGGCATGATTCTGACCATTCTCTAACACTGCCGGTCAGACAGTGGGGATTATGTGAAATGGGAGTTCCTACCAGGGCTGTGCCACCGCCTCTTGCCTTCAGCATCAGTTTGACATGATGTTTTTTTCCCAGCCAGTTTGCCATTTGTAAAAGCTTGGTGTCCAGGTCATGCAGAGCGATGTCCGAGGAGAGGGTCAATTCCTTGACCTGGACAGGGCCTGTAAGCAGGTGAGACACAAAGGCAAGTATATAAGAAAATGTTAATCTGGGTTGGGGGGGGCGCACGTTGATTTATTTATTTAAAATTAAACATACTTAACAGAGAAACTGACTGTGATAGAAGATGACATGATAATATGGAATATTTAAAAAAATAACTTGGCACACATTAATGAATATGCTTAGGGTCTTAAGAGAAGTGTGTGGGGGTGTGTTCTCTGACACACACCTCCTGCCTTGGCTCTCTCTTTCTCCCTCAGCCTCATCTGTTCCTCATGAATCTGTTTACCGCTCATCAGCTGATACACAGGCGGGTCAGTGTGTTCATTTACAGAAATGAGTTTCAGTCCTTTCTCATCTAGAAGTCTCAGTGCATCAGCCCGATGCATGGTGCCCAAGTTCTCGCCCTGCTCACTCAGCAGCTGTAGGTGGCGGTGGTGAATCTTCCTGCCCACACTGCTAATGGTGACCCGAGCTTTTTTATTCTGGTTTTTCTTCTTTTTCTGGAGTGCACTCTCTGTAAATTCCTCATTGCCATCCACCATAGTGGAGACCGGGAAGGTGACACCCAATTGACCCCACAGGGGTCTGTAGGCTTGGGGTCTAGACAAAAGGAGAAGGGCAACTGCGCTCCTAGAGCGACATATACCCCTTACCGCATGGGCCAAAGCCAACCTCAGGCAACCGAGAGACATTCTATGGAAGAGAGGAAAGAGAGATATGAGTGTAAGTAACTATTTATAAGCAAATAAATACTCATCATGATAACGGAATGTACAGAACTGTACTACACTTTCTTGGTGTCTGTTTGGTTTTTACATTAACGAGCATCACAAGTTTTCCCGAGGTGGGTAGTTGTGTTCCGTCACATCATGTTGTTCATAAGGAGGTAGGGTGGCTTGAAGAGTGTTCACCTATATGCTACTGAATCTTACAAACACATTTTTCTAAGTTTTTGTTAATGTGTTTAAGTGTTACATCACATTAAATACTATTTAAAAACTAACCTACTGGCCAGTAATAGCGTTTGGTCAGGGCGAAATAGCTAAGGGGCATGCTACCTTCAAAACAACGCGCACAATTATACAGAATTGTACAATAACCTGGTCTACGTACGTGAGAATCACAAGGTCCACACACGACTGAGTCTACTGTTAGCTGTTTCACAATAAAGTCCTAACAAATAACTTTCAAAGTATCTCCAAGAAATGAAAACACCCTGACAAATAAATTAGCTTTGAAACATGAACGTTGAGGTACCTTGTATTTCGCGCAGAGAGATGACGTAGGCGCAAAGTGATGACATCCCCTACTTGTTTTCTTTTGTAGTTTTTGATATGCTTTCAACTACAGACACGTTGCCTCTAATTATAAACTTTTAGTACAGCAAAGAAGATATTCATGCGGTTCAAAGAGACAGTCCAATGATTTACATTCAAACACACAACGTCGCTTTAAGTATCATTTATGATTATTAATAATATTCTAACAACGAGAGCAACGATATTGGTGTACAATATCATTCTTTGAAATCCAAAGTTTATTCCATCTAATAAACTTGTGAGAGTCATTTATCCTGTTCAGGGGGAATAGGCTTGGTTTTATCGTGGAATGAAAAGGACAACTTGTGAAGACGTATGTTTTTCCCCATAAAGACATAGAAGAATGTGGCTAAATAAAAAGGGGTGTTTAAAAAGAGACGGACCTCAGAGAACATGCGGGTCAGCTTCTGAGCGCTCATCTGTACGTAACTCGAGTTGACACAATTTGACCTAGACCATGCGACTCTACAGGGCGCTTTGTTGTGCGCTTTCTTATAAATTAATATCAATTTATGAATTAATACTATTTTCCAAAAAGTCCCTACTGCGTAATGCATTCATATTTGTTAAAATTCAAACACATTTCTCTGTATTAATTCCCTCATGATATTCCCCGTTTCTTTGATCAGGAATTATTCCCAAAAAAGAACTCCAAAAGGAACGTAGCCTTTTCTCCATAAAGACCCTTTATCTACTTGGTGTGTTTAGTGGCAGCTTAGTAATGGAAAAAAAATCTGACTAAAGGACAAAAGTTCTTTTCTGAAACTCTCTTGGGAAGCCACTCTTCAAGGCAGAGTAGCGGATAGGATGTTTTATAAGGTTTTGTTTGCTTTCTTTTGGTGTTTACTAGTGGAATTTATATTGACTCTAGTTGGCAGATAGCCCACCACTGTGTTTTGTTTTTTTTGGGGGGGGGGGGGTTTGACAAAGAAACTTCATTTTCCATAGACTGATTAATTGAACAATAATAGGCCTTCAGTAAACACTACAAAAGGTTTAAACTATGTGTTGGAGACCTCAGCATGTGAAGCAGTTCGGATGATCCCCATGGCTCTGGCCTTGCTCCTATAGAAACAGTAAATCTCCAGATTTTACAGCCAGATGAGCAGCAATAGATTAATTTGTTTAATGCTGACAGATACAAAGAGGGCCTAATCTTTGCTTTTTTCACTGGCGTTATCCATACAACCGTAGAGACACTGCTATGTTTCCAAGAACCCCATCTCCTTCCCCCCCCCTTCCCTCACTGCACCCCCACTCTCTGTCACCTGCCTATCTACAGGTGCATCTAAACTGCCCCTCCTCCTTGTACCCCCATTGCACCCTACCACAGGAAATGCAGAAAGGCTGGGGTCAGAGGTTGTAGTGTAGGCTGTTGCCATGTGAGGGTCCCTCCCACAAGCTGCGGCTGGTCAGAAAGCAGCTAGAACTCAGAAAAAGGAGAGTTAGCATGAGAGAGAGAGAGAGAGAGAGAGAGAGAGAGAGAGAGAGAGAGAGAGAGAACCGAGAATGAAAAATGGGAATAAAAGACTTTGAGTGTGAAAAGTTGAAAAGGAGACAAAGGTCACTAACATAATATTGTTGTCATTTTCAGATGTAAGTTCATGTCTGTGAATAGCATGTGTGGTAGAAACTGTCATGCTGGCAAATATTACAGAAACTACAGAATAACTATTGTCACTGTTCTTACACAGTGAATAAAGCATGGGCAGAAAATGGCTGCAAAATATTTGAAAATATACACTGTCTGCATCACTTGTTATTCATTTGCACAGCTATTAGGTTACTCTGTAGCTTTCATTACATAGACCATATCTAAGTTTTTAACATTTTAAATGTGTGATTTAATTTCCGATATTTATTTGTGAGATTTAATCCGTATTTATCATGCCTTGTTCTAACAGCTCTAACATATCTTAGGTATAGTTTAATAGGCCTAGTAGGGGACGTTAGCTTCTTTATTCTTTATCTTTTATACTCTGTTACCACTGACATGGTGAAACGCCCCGGGTTTTCTTTTCATTTTGTACGGTAAACATTTTATGACGTGGGAGCCCATCACATTGGGACGGTTTTCAACAATGCCGTCGTTTTCAGGACAGCTAAACTACGTATTGATGGAGCTCTCGTTCATTCAGTGCGCGAGGCCTTGGTCAGAATGCAGATAGTTGCGAGGGCATGAACCGCCTAATGTTTAGAAAAACCCATTTAAATAACTTTCTTGAAAAGGAGAAGACGGACAAAAAAGCGCACCGTTTGCAAGCAGCAGGTGGATGATTGTACACGGTTGACCGCATCGAGAGAAAGATGCGCTTGCAGAAAGAGCATTCACGAACAGGGCGCACGAGCTTCCTACTCTGCCAATTAGCGCAAAGATGCTGCTTCCTCGCGCGGGCACCCCACATAGCTGCGCGACCCTCCAACAAAAAGGTAAGTTACCACACGACAATCAGAGTGTGTTTCTCAAGGAAGACTGACAGCCCTAAACAACGTTTCTTTTACAATCTTTCCCTCGTTTATTCCCTGGTTCATCTTCGCATCTGTCCTTAAAGGCTTTTCTTCGCGGCGTAACTCTTTGTGAAACAGTAAACATTCGTTAATGTGATGTATCACATCAACGAAGCATTGCCATAATTTTCGGTTTACTTCTAACGTAGGCTACGCAACGATTTAATTATTTTTCTTATATAATTTAAAATAGACTAAGAGGAAAATAAATAGGTTATCAAATAACGGATTCAGTAAAATTCATATCCGTAGGACTGTGGGCGTATAACCTTCCCAAACACGGTTTAACCAGATTCCTATAGCGTTATACAACCAATATTGTAGAAATTGTATTTGCATGCCACAATGGCCTCAATTGATCATTATTATAACATCCAATCTCTCTTTCTCGCTACTCTTTCTTCACATTTTGCTTTCGTCCAGAAAGGTGCAGTACACTTCATACACACTTCATTCCTTCCCAGATTTAAACGTCTACTGAGCTGCTGTCCCTTGAGGATCAACAAATCCGAGGGAAAAATGGTCATTACCCACCACACTGCACTCTGAACACACTCCGTGACACACACTATCACTTCACCATGCCTCTAACTGTTTTTAATCCAAATAAAATCAAGGCTAATGTTTCATTACCAGATATTTTTACATAATGATCCTTGTTTCGTGGGCAGGCGCGATTTTTTTGGTATTAACGCAATTAGCTGCCACTCGGCGCCCGCCGGGTCCGCGAGGTGTAATTGGCCCTGCGGCATGATGGGAAATAGCGCCGAAGTGTCACGCTGGGCAGGTGCCGCGGGCGGGGGTGAGTGGCAGGCCCGGGGCCGCGCGGGGCCGCGCGGAGGCGGATAATTACAGGATGAATTTCACTTTAATACACGTTGAGCTGCGTGTGGAAATGCAGATAGCGGAGCTTTCTGCCTAATGGCTTCTGCCTCTGGAGGCACTTGAGAGAGGAAATGATCTGAAAGAGCGTTTAATTAACACATGCTTTATGATCCAGAAAGAGCGAGCTAGCGTGCGTGCGTATGTGTGAGACAGAGAGGGACGAATAGAGAGCAAGAGAGCGAGGAGTTACTGGGAGGGGCTGTCGGAGAGATAATGTGAAACTACAGATAGGCAGAGTGAGGTACGACAGTTTGGGATGATGGCTTGAGAGGTGAAAACATGATGAAAACATTTCCAGCATGCATATTACATATGCAAACAACACCAATATTTAGAATCATGTTCTATTAGGCCCCACTTGCGATCTGACAGACCGATCCAACAGTAGTCGCTTTGTTCAGTTTGTTATTCAAAAAGCTAGCGGGTTTACTGTAGGTGGGTGTTAAGGGGTGTTTCGCAGTAGACGCTCGGGGAATGGTATCCCATTTCCACTCTGAAATTGTATCGTAGTGATCTTAAATTGATAGCTCAGAAGGAGATCTCTTGACATAATCATGCTCTTTTAAGTAGAGCTGAAAATGCGAAGTCTTTTCATTAAAAGGAAATCAAGCCACAACTATTACAGCCTTCAGCTATTACAGAAGTGTTTAATTTGAATGTCATGGATAAAGCATCAGGATCCTGCTGTACAGAAATCTGCAAAGTTCAAAATGACTGAATTTCTGAACAGATCTGTAGTATTCTTGGACATGGTAGTAAATAGTGTTTGTATATGTACATGTGTGTATGCTCATTGAAGTGTGTATAATGTTGGGATGCTTTTGAATTTGTATAGCAATGCAGTGTATTTAGTGTATTTATTACTCCTTATGTGATGCATGTGTGGTTTTTAGTGTAGAGATGTAGAGTTGTAGTGTTCCATCATGCCCTTTGCACCCCGCCGTGTGTGTTGGTGTGTGTTTGTGTGTGTGTATGTGTGTCTATGTGCCTAGTAAGGTGTTGTGGTATTGTGATTGGTGTGTATGTATAAGAATGGCTGTATGTGTGTATGGGGGTGATGTGATTGTCTGAGTGTGTGTGTGTGTGTGTGTGTGTTTCAAACAGAGCAAGTGTGTGACTTTGTAGAACGCTGCCAGTGAGCACAGCCTGCTCTCTTGCTCTCTCTCTCTCTGCCTCTTCCTTTCTGTGTCCCTGCATCTCTCTGCCACTCTCTCTTTCTCCCTGTGTTCCTCTTTCTCTCCCTCTCTCTCTCTCTGCCTCTCACTCTCTCTGCCTCTCTCTCTCTCTCTGCCTCTCACTCTCTCTGCCTCTCTCTCTCTCCTCTCTCTCTCTCTCTCTCTCTCTCTCTCTCTCTCTCATTTTCCCTCTCTTTCCCTCCACTCTGCTGGAGCTAAAAGCCCTGGAACGGGCTGGTAATTGCCCAATTAGGCCTCTCGCTCTGCGCCCTGCACCGCACTCTCCGCGCCTCCGCGCCACCGCTCGCACCGATAATTGGGCTGAAAGCAAACGAACGGCCAGCAGACAAACAAGCTACTAGAAAATAATTACTTGGAGTGTTTCTTTTCAGTTGCTGTACAGCGGATTTCATTATCATGAATAGCCACTAAAGCCTGCTCGAAATGCTGGTAGTTGTCATTTTCATGGAGACCTGATAATGACATTAATTTGTCTTAATGGCTGGTTCTATTGTTATAAATAGGAAAATGAGCTGAAATTGTCTTGCCGTGGCGAGCAGAAGAGGCCTCCACTACGCTCCTGGCGGACATGAAGAGATAAATTGGTGTGCTTGTCAAATTTCCAGTAGTTTGTTATGTGGACCATGAGTAATGCCACTACCATTAATGTTCATTTCCCCCCAAATTCATTACTGCCCTTTTTTCCTTTTTATGTTTCTAATACCGTTTCTCTCTGCTTCAAGTGGTTATACGAGGACTAAACTTACCGTCCAACTAGCGGAGTAAAAACACACACATTGTGCATGCTTGTACACTCATGCAAGACTCACGCGCACAGATTATAATGTGCATGCTGACACAGACACACAGACACACTTGTGCAATATGCACATAACACAGATGTTCATTTATTTGGCTCCCTCTATGGCTCCCTCTATGTGGAGGTCACAGTCAAGTGTAGCTAGGCACGTGTGGACTCCTCTTCCATCGCATTCACAATAGCTGATCCAGGTTTTACTGTGGCACTTTTCTCACGTGTTACAACTAGCATCCGAGTCCGTTAGAGCTGACTAGAGATCAGTTCTGCTACTCGAAGTGGCAGATAGTTCCTGTGCTGAACCTCTTCGCACAAACCTCGGCTGCCATTCTATGATGTATCAGAAGGGGGCAGCACTTCAACAGTGTCAGTGTTCAAAATGGTCTTGTGCTTGAAGGACAATGACAAAGTATAAATTGGTTTCATACTATTATACTGTAGTTCTTTTAGTAGTTCTTTCAAACCATTAAGGCTTAGTAGTGTTGAAGGCATGCACATCTACCTAAATACAGGACATGCAAGAACTGTGCAAAAGATGCAGTCAGTGAACAGCACAGTGAAACTACCATCATGGAATTTTGTTAACGAATGGACTCTTGACATTTTGCCCTCTTGCAGGTTCATGGACAGAGCTAAGATGAGGGGGGGAAAAAACCCCCATAACATAAATATCAGTTGTTAAGTTTCTAATTTGTTAATGTTTGTAAACACAAAAGAAAAATACTGTTTTAATTAACAAGGCATGTAAAATTTGCTATCTTCTAAAATGAGTGAGTATACACTTATAAACATTTATGCCAAAACCTTGACAATTGCTCACTGGTGACTTGAAGGCTTGGCTGTGGCTAACAAATTGTAAATACAGTAGGTTTGTGTATATGCGATATGGGTCTACTTTCCATATATTCCACCTTGTGTTGCAGCTGTGTTCTGTGGCAAATCTTTCATGCATATTAATACACTGACTTCTTATTTCAGTCCAGTTGTAGATACATTGCATGATTCAAAGCATTTTACACATGACTGACCAAGTAGAAAAGGATGAGCTAAAATTTAGATTCATGTAATTCAAATCTCTGGATTTATTATTCTTTATATCTGGATCTTATTCTTAACTGCTTTCTTCCCCTGTACTTCTTTCAGTTGTTTTATTTCCTGCAGTATTGAGTTTTGTGCCAAAACCATAATCGCTGTATTAACAGTGCAACATGCAAAACATAACGTGTTTCCATGAGATACTTAATTGGTCTAATTGTCCTGCCATTGAATCTTAATGTCGATTGTAATAGTGCTAATTATCTTATTAACTGCCTGTTCATTATGCACTGTCGGAGTGGGAGCCAGAAGCAACAGGACCCCTCAGGCAGTTAGAGTGACATCATAACAATGAAAGGCTGGCCTGACTGCTGAGCAGCTGGGGGGGGGGGGGTGCAGCTTTTTAGCGTGGCAAATTCTTTTACCGTATACCAGAGTCATGCTTTGCTTCAATTAGATTTAGCCTGTGTTTAGAATCAGGCTCTGGCAGAAAGTTAAGTGAGGTTTATTAAAACAACAATAAATATAAACTGACTCATACAAGGACGTGGAATAGGATCAGGCACAGTTTAGGAAATATTTTCTTTTGTTTTGTGATTTATGTTTGTTTTATGCTCATATTTATTTAAAAAATATTAGAATTTAGAGTTCTAAAATTCTGCCCACAGTTGTTGAAGGATTGTAGAATGATATCATCCAACCAAGATTGTGTAAAGGTCAAAGAACATTTTAAGGAGTGGGTTTCTCATTTTTAAAGATAGTAGGCTGTATTTTACTTTTCCCTCCAGTGTAATAGAAATAAAAAAAATTTAAACAGAGACAAGCCTATTCCAAGTGGGTTTTTACCATTTAGAATATTTTACTGTGATTGCTTTTAGAAATGATGACCACTTGACAGATGACTTAATTTCATAATTTCAGGGTTTTAATATATATATAACAAAATGTAATACAGTTAAATATATTCCAGATGACAATCCTCACTACTAATGCCTCTTTAACATGTTGAAATGAGAGGAAGTACTGTAAATCAGGTGGTTTGTATTAATAAAACACCAAACTGCATTTATCACTTTCAGTTACTGGTTTGCTGACATAAAATACAAATTTTCTATTTGTATGTGTAAACAAATTAATTTATATGTGTGAGTGTAGTATTATGGGAACAGGGAACAGGCCTATTGGATTCTTACAGCCACCTTCATTATTTGTTTTATAAGTTTTGTGTTGTTTTGTGTGTGTGTGTGTGTTGATGAGGTATTCCACTCCGAGAGAGTACTTGCCCACAGTTCAACATTTGACTGTGGTGGGAAGATTTTGCTGCTGTTAACGGCATGTTGTGTAACTGCTCTCTAATAATAGTTTTTAAATAGCCCTCTTTAAACTTTTCAGCAGTGCTGTTTGTGAACAGAGTGAACATGCGGCCCATTACAACAGCATTTGAGAACCGGAGGCCGTTACTGAAAGAACATTAAAGCAGAGCTCAGTTCTGTATGCTGGTTAAGGGTCAATCAAATAAAAACAATCAATGCCAAACTCATTTCAATTTTGTATCAGCAATTTGCTATCAGTGTGTTTCTGTTTGTTTGGTTATACATAGAAAATATCTGCATAGGGCCAGCCTTCACAAATCACAGTGATGTTTTATTATTCTGATATATTTTTTACAAATTTCAAAACTTTGTGCATTATATGGTTGTGTAGGTTTGTTTGTGTGTGCGTGTCTGGTAATCCGTATGTATGTTTGTATGTTTGTGCGGGTCTGGTAATCCGTATGTATGTTTGTATGTTTGTGCGGGTCTGGTAATCCGTATGTATGTTTGTATGTTTGTGCGGGTCTGGTAATCCGTATGTATGTTTGTATGTTTGTGCGGGTCTGGTAATCCGTATGTATGTTTGTATGTTTGTGCGGGTCTGGTAATCCGTATGTATGTTTGTATGTTTGTGCGGGTCTGGTAATCCGTATGTATGTTTGTATGTTTGTGCGGGTCTGGTAATCCGTATGTATGTTTGTATGTTTGTGCGGGTCTGGTAATCCGTATGTATGTTTGTATGTTTGTGCGGGTCTGGTAATCCGTATGTATGTTTGTATGTTTGTGCGGGTCTGGTAATCCGTATGTATGTTTGTATGTTTGTGCGGGTCTGGTAATCCGTATGTATGTTTGTATGTTTGTGCGGGTCTGGTAATCCGTATGTATGTTTGTATGTTTGTGCGGGTCTGGTAATCCGTATGTATGTTTGTATGTTTGTGCGGGTCTGGTAATCCGTATGTATGTTTGTATGTTTGTGCGGGTCTGGTAATCCGTATGTATGTTTGTATGTTTGTGCGGGTCTGGTAATCCGTATGTATGTTTGTATGTTTGTGCGGGTCTGGTAATCCGTATGTATGTTTGTATGTTTGTGCGGGTCTGGTAATCCGTATGTATGTTTGTATGTTTGTGCGGGTCTGGTAATCCGTATGTATGTTTGTATGTTTGTGCGGGCCTGGTAATCCGTATGTATGTTTGCATGTTTGTGCGGGCCTGGTAATCCATATGTATACACATAACACATAACACGTAACACATACTCCATACTGGATTCATGTCCCTCTTCCTCTCACTCCTTCTCTCTCATCTCCAGCACACATGAAAAAAAACAAACAAAAAGAATGTGAGGGATGGGTGACTTTTATTGGTGCAGTCATAAAAGGATGGGATGAAAGCGGAGTGGGGCCTGAAAGAGAGAAAGAGGCATTCAGAGGGAGGGGCGGAGGAGTGAAGAACATGGCCTCATCCATCAGGAGGACCGAGGAGGCGCATTCCTCCAGAGAGCGGCGGGAGGACACACTCACTCAGGCGCACAATGGTCCAGGGAGGGGGGGGAGGCACAGAAAGCCTGGGAGGAGCAGGGAGTCAGTGCCCAACCTTCTCCACTCTCTGTTCCATCTCTCTCTCTCTCTCTCTCTCTTTCTCTCTCTCTCTCTCTCTCTCTCTCCAAAACTCATCTGTCCTCTCTGTCTGTCAATGCACACTCCTCAGCCAATTCAATCAATTCATTCTAAGCCCATGACCAATGTATGTTTCGGATGCTCAAAGCGGGCCGTGCCAGCAGTGAAATGCGGCTTTTGCTTCCCAGAGTCTTAGATTTTTTTTTTCTCTCCTTTATTTATCTTTTTTTTTTTGGCTTTTGTAATCCTCTTCACTGGGAATTTAGAATTGTGCTGGATTCTGCTGGATTGTGCTGGATGTGCTGGGGAGAGGTGACTAATGTTGACGTTGTCACCAGTCTACTCAAGAGTCTTTTAGTTTCACTTTACAGATAAATGGTCTCATTCTCTTTCTCTTTTTCTTGCTTAATCTCTCTCCCAAGATTTTTTTATTACTCTCTCTTCCACTTCATTCTCTCTTATCAGTCTCTGTGTGTGAGTATGAGAGGGAGAGAGTGAGAGAGAGAGAGAGAGAGAGAGAGAGAGGGAGGGAGAGAGAGAGAGAGGAAGAGAGAGAGGGAAGAGGGAGAGAGAGAGAGAAGCAGAGGAAGAGAGGGAGCGAGAAGCAATGGGAGAGAGAAAGTTTGAGCTGGCCATTCTGGATTTGCTTTGGATGTGGATGGACTGATGTGCGTGATTAACTGAGTGCTCAGTTGAAAGGCGTGTGTGCGTGTGAGTTTGTGTGTGTTGGGAGCAGGTGATGGCTTTTTGGAGAGCACCCTTTCACACCCCTCTTATTCTGCGCTTGAACGGCGTGAAGAGGTGGGAGAGATGAGGGGCCTCCACCCCTCCTTCCCAGGGGCTGCACCTGCCCAGTGTGTGCGTGTGTGTGTGTGTATGTGTGTGTGTGTGTGTTAGGCAGGAGGGAGGAACATTGCCGTCTGACTTTATGACCTCCCAGCCCACCCCATGACAGGTCTTTACACAGGTAATGCATACAAATGTGCTCATCAACTATAAGACACACACAGACACAGTAACATTTGGTAGAACATACACATAAAACAACAAAAACAACTGCAATCATGGTCAAATAACAATATGTATAGGTTGGTAGATATTGGGCTTGAGTAACAAGGGCTTCTTGTAAATTATTTGTTTATTTTGTAAACAAATAAAATGGCTTTTGCTTCCAATCAGTAGTGACTGCTTCCATGTTAAAACCTCTTCAAGGGTTTTAGCTTTAAATTATGGGTTTTAACACACTTTGCCCTTATTAGCATCTTACAGTGTGTCTTAGAGTTTGCTGCATGTTATGTAGGTAGTCACCCTGTTTCAGCATCCCAGAGTAGTTTTGTGCTTCTATGTAATAAGACGGGCATGGTCATTTAGGGACATAATATACGCCTGAAGAAGTTTTGAAACGAGTATGAAAAATGTAATTTGGCAAAGTTTTGTTTAACATGGAACTGAGATGAAACAAAGGCATAGTGAGCTGAAAAATAGAGAACAAAGCAGGACAGGAATTCTCGGGCCAATGTGTTTGACTGTAAAGAGGCAAAGTCACCTCCCCCACCCCTCACATACACACACACTCAGGTCTTGCATCCAGTGGAGACATACTGTAGAAAATACCTCTTCAAAATAAGCTTCCAGAACATGGGGCACACTCCTGGTTAGGCTGTGGAGCTGACATTCCTGGCAAGTTTTCTTAATTTTTATCTATAGGATCAGACTCATTTAGGAGTGACATTTTTCATGACACACAGATAATCCCAGATGCAGTGGGGTGGAGAGCATAAAGTATTTAGGGAAAAAGGATCTCCTCATGATGTCATGACATGATGTTAAAGGGTCTGCTCATGATGTCATGACATCCACTTTTTTCAGTTTTGTTTTTGTGACTTGGTTGCCAATGGAGCTGGTTGACTTCACAACAAAAGCTGCAGTGTTGAATTAACAACTGAAGTGTTTACTTATCTGCAAATGAACTTAAATGAATGCTGTAGGTGTTGACAGCATGGTGTTTGGTATTGTTGTCTTTATTGAGGTTGTAGCTGCAAAACAGTTAAGTGTCTACTGGGCTTAAAGAGCAGAGGTACATTTAAGCGTTAATCACACAAATCAGATGTCATCAGCACTTAAGTTCACAGTCAACAGTTAATGGCGTCATTAACGGTTGATAGTGGACTAAACTACTAAGGTCATCTGATGTGTGTGTGATTAACGCTTAAATTGACCTCTGCTCTTTAAGCCCAGTACATACTGCAGTGTTCTACATCTGAAACTTCAGTAAAATCACTGAAAAGATGCCTGTAGCAAGAGGCTTTTAAGATCACTGCTGATTAGAAAATTCTGTCTCTTTAATTACTTTCTAATCATTCTGTCACATTACCATTTTCTCTATTTCATATTCGTATTATTCCCTACCATTACAGTATACAGTACATCTTCATATTGATTTATTGGCATATCACTACTCCAGACTTTTGATCTGCTTTTTCTTAATATAATGCACTCTTTCACAGTTATCACTCTTTTGGTATTTTTTGCGTTGTTTCATACTGGAAGTTGGTTCTCCGGGGGGTGTTGACTCTGCTGTGGTCTTTTGCGTGGGAGTGGCACCCGCAGGGTGCTGCACTCATTTATAAAAAAAAAAACCCTGTCGTCCTTGGTAACGGGCTATCATTGGCCACGCTGGCAGCTCTTGTTATGTCAGACAAACTGGGTACAAATGGCCTGTTATTTGCCGCCCAGCAGCCCACTTGGGTTCCACCAGGACCCGGACCGAGGGCACAGAGCCCTCTGGTTCTGTCCAAGTCTGGCTGAAAGCTGGTCTCCACGGTGAGCAGGGAGGTGGGGGAAGGAGGGGTGGCCGTGGGCCTTCCTCGAACGGTGTTGCGCCGCGTGGCGTCTGCCTCAATAGAGCGCGTCTGTAGAAGGGCTGGGAGCTCCAGCTAATGCCCAGTGACCCGTTCAGCACTCAGCCACACAAAAACACACCCAACAAATTTTACACCCTGAGCACGGGCCCTTGGCTGACTGACGTCATAACACACACACAGACACACAGACACAAACACACACATACAAAGAACCGGTGCAGAGAGAGGGAGAGAGAGCGAAAATGGTCACTTCTAGTCATTAGGATGGGGGGGGGGGGGGGGGTAAGAAGTCAAACGCAAGGATGAATGAGAAGGCGAGAAAAAAAATCAAATGAAAACTTAAACAAAAGGCAGCTCCAAAACACAAAGCACTGCATAGAGATTTGGGAAGAAAAGGGGATATTAGGTTATGAAAATGATTCAGAGGTCTTTTCTTGCACATGCAAATGGACCTTTTGGGGGGGGGGGGTGGTTCTTATTCATTGCCTTGTGAGTGTAGTTCTCAGTGTGACAACACTGCTTTTCTTCAGACTGTGCCAGTACAGTCTCTCATGCCAAAAGCCCCGGCCTGCCCACACCAAACTGTTATGATGGTAAAGACTAATGTGGTTAGTGCTGAATTAAAACGCTTTCAGTTAAAATGCTGTTTGCAAGGACTCATTAATCTTCATTAATTGCGACCTGAATGGCGCTCTCAAAAATGTAAATCTCAGAAGTGAAATATTTTGCCCAGTACCAGCTGGTAAAATTAGAGGCATCTTCTGTATATGTAAAAAAAAAAAAGTGAAATTCACATAATAAAGCAAAAAATAAATTTCTGAGTATATACTGTTGTAAAATGTGAAATATTTAAATGCATATCTGCAAGTCATTAGACACTAAATTATATTTGTGAAAGAAAAGAAATGTTTATAGTTTCATAGATTAAGCAGCATCTATTACTTAAATCTATCTGCTTCCATCACCAGTAAAATAGGTCATTTATAAAACAGATATAAATCTACATGAACCTTCCAATTGTTTGCTTTTATTAAGCAAATTTTAGGAGTTTACAAAGTCTCTGCAATCCATTCATTTAATTAAAAGAAAAAAAATCAGTTCAAAGTGTCTTGCTGGGAGGAGCTAATTTTCGACAGACTTTTCTTTTGAATTGGAGAGTGAAATTGATTCATTAAGGCATAGACATCAGACAGCAGGTGCTTCAAGTCTTGCTCCCTGCATCCCTCCCTCTTCCTGTCTTGTGCTTCTCCTCTTTTCATCCCTCTCTCCGCCCCTCTTCTGCTATACGCAGGAAAAGAAAGAGTGAGTGAAGGAGAGAAGCTGGAGAATAGGACAGTAGAGACAGAGAGAGAAAGAACACGCCAAGCCAATCTCTCTGAGGGCGGTGTGTGTGTGTGTGTGTGTGTGTGTGAGGTGTGTGTGTGTGTGTGTGTGTGTGTGTGTGTGTGTGTGTGAAAATTGTGGAAAATGTGGTTGCATTCTTTGACTTTTGTTGTTAGGGAGTGTGTTGGGGAGTGAAAGAGGAACTGCTTCAGAATGGTGGAACAATAGCTGCGAGAACCATGGCTGCTGTCCCCAGCACTTTGAACAAACTTGTCAGTAGGGGGACGCCGAAGAGGGACGCATTCTAAACATTCTGTCACATTTGTGTACAAACCTCTTGAAAGAGTTTGCTGACCTGCCCGTCTGCTTTTGGGAAAGTTCAAATGCCAAAACGCTCTCTTTGTGTCAGAGAGAGTTCATTAAATTCATTAGTTTGACCCAGCATTTTTGAAAGACCAAAAAGTCCACTGAATTGGAAACTAACTTCCATAGAGGAAGACAAACCCCTTTTGAGGCGTACGACAAAGCTTTTATGGCAAAATAGGGAGAAAAAGGACGACTTCTCAATCGTTTCTGTACCATAACCAATGGATTCACATCAAAAGGCAATTCAGATACACAATATGATATTAAGCATTCTCAACCTCATCTATCAGTTGGTCATATTCCAGAGTTTATATGAGGTAATGAGCCCTTGGCGCATTGACTTTTGAGGTTATAAATCACCTTAAGCACAATTCTGAACAACATATAAGACTTCAGAAATAGGCTGAAAGTGTACTGCACAGATTTTAGAAGATGCAGGATGATCATTTCTCCACTCACCTCGCCCCACTTTACTGACTGCACTGCCACAGTAAGAGTTTCTGCATGCTTGTAGAGAAAGACAGAGTGAGGGTTCAAAATGATACTCACTCTGCCATTTGTATGGTGACATTTTTGTGTTTCATATTGTATTACTTTCTGAAAGGGCTATGCATACATTTTTACTGGATGATGGATCTATTTAATTGACATTACATCCATGTATGTGTCATCATTTACCTTAATCTGTTTATATTATGTCAAAATTAAATTGGTTAAAAAATTAAAACATTTTCCAAAGAACTCTTGAAAAGCAAAGTAAAAATTCTAAGACATTTGGTAAACTTGTACAACCTAGAATCAAGATTTTATAAATATATCTAGACTCCCATAATAATCTATCTATTTATATTTGTTTTACTTGCCTAATAATATTGCATTTTGAGGTTTTTTTTTTCCTCCATTTAATTTTTAGGGTTCAGGTTGTCCTGCTCAAATATGTAGATCAGATTCCAAATACAAGAATGCCCAGTAGGTGACCTAAAGATGTTATCTGTAAAATCTCTAAGTGGTTCTTTTTATGGTTATATACTTAATGTTTATAATATTTTGTTATGGAATCAAACCCATGCAATGGAATAGGGATATGGAAGATCTGAGTGTGAAAAATCAGGCATCCAAATATATGTTTGAAAATCATAGTAGATTATACCATTAATTTGATTTAAAGAAAAAAATACCAAACATATTGAAATCTTTAATGTGATTAATTTTAATTTATGAGTGGCAGCTAAACTACACATTCCTTCTGATGAAGTCAACTGCTTTATTCTGTGTTATATGGACTGTTGAAATGGATCTTGACTTTGTCTCACCACAGTAAATCAGGGCATGTGTTTTCATGTTTTGTTAAAATGATGATTATTAAAATTCCAGACATTGTAGAACATTTGTTACTGTGTCTATTGTGTGAATGTACAGTCACTGTTTTTTTTTTTCTCTGCATCTGCCCATCACTATATGGTTAGTGAAATGAAGACGCATTTAAAGTACAGTTGTTCCTCTGCACTTTTCAATTTTACACAGTACGTAGATCCTCTTCATTGTTTGGCTGTTAATTAACAGTTGCCTCGGGACAGGCCAAATGTAATTTGCACACAACATTTTTAGATAAGCAAACTCTTTGAAAGCATTTGTAGCTTTGCTGGTATATACATTACTTGGAGGTCACACTCAAATTAGGGGTCACCCCAGACAGAAGGATGGTTTATTTTAATTGGCTAAAGAAGTGTTCTTGAAAGACAAACTGCTGGTGGTTGTCCTTTGTTGGACTTTTGCTCTAAAGGAAAATGGTCTCCCATATGTTTCTTTAAGCTCAACTCCAATTCTGACCAAATGTCAAGGTGGACTGGTTTAATATAGAAACAATTTAAACCGTTATGTTAATACACAATTTTTAATTTTTAGGAAAAAGCACAAATAGTGTAGACTATTGGTTGCTCTGTTGAAGTAAGTGATTAATAGTGTTTTAATGCATTTTGCTATGTTTAAACAGTTGCTTTCCCTACTGCAATCTGAAAAGAATGTTTACAAAATACAATAAATGTATAATTTTCGATTAAAAGTGGAATTTTCAAAAAATGTGATAAATTTAGAAATTAGAAATGTAATTATTTACTATCTGTTCTTACTATTGAACATCAATTTTCACTTTTCTAAGAAAGGGAACTAATTTTTGTAATTCTAAACAAAAGACCAAACAATTGCAGGATTATATATTTAGATTTTATAAAGCAAACATACACACATTAGAATACTGTTTAAATTGGCCAATTCTTCGGTAATTTGGACCTTTATCTTTCCTGCTGGCTGAATTAACTAGTCATTCAATATAGTCACTTTACTTGCAGAACTATGTTCTATAATTGTACAAACATACAAAATAATAAATTGTGAAGCTGTTTGAGAGCTGTCCCACTAGATCAACACTTGATAATGTCTGACACCTAAAGAGAAAATATAAATGCATGAATATACACAAATACTTAAACTCAATCACTTAAATGCCACTAAATAAACATTTTAAAATTGTGTGAATGGTATGCTGTTGCATTGTTATATTGTTACAATTTCCAAATAAAAACACTGATAAAAAGAATCTAAATTATTATATAACTTTAGAAAGAAGGATTTTAGTCCAATTTATGATCTATGCTGTCTGTAAATGAAATTAAATCTGCAAGTTAAAAAACGTTATTTCAGAGGTCTGAGTCTTTTTTCTAATCTTTAATCCAGTTATATCAATTCTGTAAAGCACTTAAACCTTTAATACCCCCCCCCCCCCATCACCACCACACACACATAAACACTTAACGCTTAATACATCACCAGGCTCTTAGCTCATGATGGTTTTAACAGTGTCATCTGCCGAGGCTGAGGCCGCTTCAACATATGAAAGATAATCAGACCTATTCAGCTTCTATCCTTATAAAAGAGGGGGAACCTGCAGTCTGTGCCGTTGCCCCCGGGGTAGGATTAGGAGGGGAGACCCATAGACACCCAGTAAGAGAGCCCCGTCCGGCACAGGCAAACCCCAGTGGGACCTTAAATCCCGTTACACTGTTATGGGGAAAGGACACTGGTACGCACTTCAACCTGTCGCAAAGCTACAGAGCCTCAAACCATGAATAATTTACGCCATACGGAAGCCATTGACCCTCAAACCCAATGAACATAGTGTTCATTTAATGTGATTTTATTACCCACGTACGAGAGCGGTGAAACGTACGGCGTGAAAAAAGAGAGCGGTAGAGAGAGGTGGCTGAATTGGGCAGCTGCAACCATTTAAGAACAAAAACACAGAAAAAGGTCCCCCCCCAAAAAAAGGAAGGAAAAAGATGCCGGCTGGTTTTATTATGAATTATGTGGACTTTAGTCAAGCTTTCCCGTCTCAGCTCACGAGAGCTCGATCACTGATGGTGTCATTATTTGAGTTTGATTTGAAGTTGGGGTTGTGTTTTGGGCATAGAAATCGAATACATACAAAACAACTGAGGTTGCTGACCTGTCATTATGAATGATGAACTTAATTTACATAGCAGGTGTAGGTGGCATGATCATGTATGCAGCATACAGCGTAACATTTAGCATTTATCTAAATTCATTTTGTGTTTTGTTAAATAACAATTCTGTCTTTGTTGAGATGAAGTTGTATGAATGTTAATTTCATTCAGTAATCTTATATGCAACAGTATTTTAGTTACTGAGAGCATTTCTTTTTTCAGATTAGTCCTTTTTGTGTTGTGTTGAAAGGGTCATGAGTATTGATCAAGCTGTAGTTCAGTGTCTCTTCTAGTGATGCAGTGATACATTTACAGCCCAAAAGCCTTTTGAGTACTGGCCCTTATTCAACTATTCACTACATAGATACTTGCAAATAAAAAATATGAATACCACGTATGAACACCACACCTATAGTGTGTGTGTGTGTGTGTGTGTGTGTGTGTGTGTGTGTGTGTGTGTGTGTGCGAATACAGGCGCGTGATTACAGATTACAGGTGATTACAATTAGCCTACTACAGGTGGAGTCATCTAAAATGAGCACTGCTGGCTGGCGGTATAATATCGTAACGCAAAAATTCTACATACCGCTACATACAGCGCTTTTAAATGCCATGTAGAAAAACTTGTCACTGTATTAAAAAACCCGATAGCGCTATTGCTGCATCTCCAACATCTTTGATCACTTTTACGAAATAATGAATAATTAAATAAAATCTAGCAGTCGACAATAATTTATTCTTTTATTTAACCGAATACACTTGTTTTCCTCAAATTTTGTTCCTAAAAACCAAATTAGTGCATGTCTGAAAGTCCAAATAAAAACTTTTTACTGAAACAGTAAATCCCAGTAATGCATGCGCTTCGACATTGCACCCCTAGAGGGCAGAGTCTTCATCGCCTTCGCTAAGGTCAAAGCTATTTGTCGGTCCCCAGTTGGGAGTACAAATGAGGATGAGCTTCCCGGAGTAAAAGCCCTGCATACCCTGTCTGTTTCTCACTCTCTTCTTTTCTCTATCCGCCTCTCTCTCCTTTTCTTTACCACCCCCCCCCCCCGAGTTCTGCCTACGCGAAAGATGGTTAGATCTGCGGCGATAAAAGGATCACAGGTGTTTCGCCATGGGAACCACGACGTGATTGTATTTGCTTAAACAACCGGAGATATCATAAGCAATTTTCAGCGTTCAGAAGAATCACTGAGAGGCTCATTCCGTTACGCATAAATATTAATATATTGAATAACCATCAGCGCAGATTTGTTTCGTTTGCTTTGGCAATGTGATCACAGAATTCGTCTTGATTAAAAGCTCAACAAAAGATGCGTCTCATTCAGTAAAGCCTTGCGTTATCATGCCTTAGCAAATCCGCAAAGAGACTCTAATGGCTTTAATCGATGTTAGCAAAATATGGTAAAATGCATTGAAATTAAATCTTTGTTACATTATAACAACATCATCAAGCCATTCTGTAATTACGGGTTTAGAATAAAACGAGGTTTGAGGGGCTACGTGGGCGGGCACGCGACTCATTTTGCCCATTAGTTAATGGTGCGCGCCTGGCATGCGATGTCAAGGAGCATGAAAGGCCTAATCCTTCTCTCTCTCTCTCTCTCTCACACACACACACACACACACACACTCTCTCTCTCTCTCTCTCTCTCTCTCTCTCTCTCTCTCTCTCTCTCTCTCTCTCTCTCTCTCTCTCTCTCTCTCTCTCTCTCTCTCTCTCTCTCTCTCTCTCTCTCTCCTGTCCTGTCCTGTCCTCTTCCTGGCAGATAACAAGCTCTTGTTCGCGTGACTCTGTACCTGCAGCTTGTTTGAGGATTTAATCGCGCCTAATTTGCCCGGTAAAGACCCGCTATTATGACGCTGCAAAGTTGCGACCAAATTATAGCCTTTATGCGAGTCGAGTGGTGATTCCCGTGGAGCGATGGATGGACTGGTGGATAGATGGATGGACATATGGATGAAGGGGGTTCTCTGGTCATTTTCAGCGAATAAAACAAATGACCGTATCCCATCGTCCATTACATGCTCAAGGCTCGGTTCTGGACTCAAGAGCCATTAGTTGAGGCAGCTCGGTTCTGAACTGAAAAGCATGAACAGCGAGCCGGCAGGTAGAGCCTAATTGTCACGGTTGTCAAAGACCACCAGTGCCACCGGTGATCGATTTTAACAGCGTTTGCAACGGCTTTGCCAGATAGAGGGTTGTGTTCGTGTTATGGGCATATCCGGCGATGAGCGTAAAACCTCAACAAGTGCCACACGGTCACAAACACTGCGATTTGGGTTGGCTACATCTCCCACCGCGGTGTGTGCATTTACGGAATGCTATTACCGAAGCTTTCACTGCGGTCACTAAGCCGATTATAACAACCGCTGTGACTACGCCTCACTGCTCCAAATGCTTTTTTCCACTTTTCTGCAATATGGGCTAGTCCACAAAAGTGTCACAGGAAGTGAATCTGCATTCGTTGTTGTTACACGTTTAGGTTCAGTTTGTTGTTGCAAAGGCTACGGCTAAAGGTTTTGAAGTTAAAATGTCAAGGACTCTTGGCGTTAAAACGTCTTAAATCAACTTTAAACCATGACCGTCGATGCGATGGGCGTAAAGGATGTTAGTGAACTAGCTATTTAGCTATTTTAAGCGTAAAACTTTTACACTTACGTTAAAGACATCAAACGGAACGAGATGTAACAATCCTGTTCTAAATTAATGATCAATTAACAATTGTTTGTGTTAACAATTTTTGTCATTTCTGATTTAGATGCTGGATCCTTCTCCGAACTGAATGATCTCTGTTGCATATTCTGTCAGTTGTTCGCATGGGTACTCACTATGGAATTATTATTATTATTAAAGTTCTTATTGTTAAAAAAGTTGTAAAAGTTTTAGTCAGTTTACTCCTTTTTAATGTAACACTGTTTACATTTTATTTAGTGATAAAGTTTAAGAAACTTTACTCATCCAGTGAACTTTTGATGGATGCAAGAAAAAACTATCAATCTCACATTCCACTGTTTACTCACACATTTGTAGTGTCTTTTTTTTCCCTTTGAAGGTCTTGTTTAGCGGACCTAAAGTGAAAGAAAATGTTTTCCTATTACTTAATTCAATCAGAGCGAGGCGGGAGGGGGCTTTCACGCACTATGCATTCGGCCCCTCACTGACAGAGTCGCCTTTGTATGCGTCTATCCTCCGCTGTCACACACTTTAATGCGAGCCTCTTTCTCTCGCATTCAATGACATTCAATAAGGGCTGAGCGAGTGAAAACCTGGTTATTTTTATATATTCTTTCCCGGGCCCGGCGGGGGCCCGCGCGCAGGAATTAATCACTGGTTTTTAACCGCACTGCCTTGAGGCTGCGACTTGTCTTTTTTGTCAGCGGCTAGAAATGATACATTGGCCTCAAAGTAGACACGTCCAGTCCTCACGATTTTTAAAGTCAGAAAACTACACAGAAGCATTGCGTTCGCGTGTAGACTATAGCTCTACACTTTTGTTGTTTTTCTTGCTTGGTTTTTAGTGTTCATTTACTCGAACTATAAGTGCATTTTCCTCAGAAATAATTGTTTAAAGATGTATTTTCTATTTGATCATTTTCACTTTTTAAAACATTTGTATGGAATACTACGTTATTGTGAAACTTTGCTGTTTTTATTTTTTTAAATAGTGCAAGTGTGACTTGTCACTTTGCATATTGTAAAATAACGTAAAATGTCTTCTTCGATTTATCTAAACTTTAAGTGTTTCTCTGTGCATGTCGAATGATCTGCAAAGCCTTTTCTTGGAACGTAGACCTACGTCCGCGTGACAGACACTTAGGATAAAGGCTGCGTTTCAGTCTTGTGTTTGTTTTAGCCGTCAATAATCGGTAGAAGTGCAGGTGTATAGTTCCCTGGCATAACCGTGTGACATCAGTCATACGCGCCGAAGTTTTTTGATGTGCCTCATGTCTCCAGAAATAAGATCATGCGGCGCAAATTATGAAATGAAAAGATGTAATTAAAAGAGCAATAGTGTCCATGCGCTCAAATGAGTAAAAAAAAAGATAAAAAAGTTTAAAACGATACTAAAGAGTTATAGAATAAAAAGGCGAAAAACTAAAAAGAGAAAAGGGGCCGTGCCGCCTCTTGCGGCGTGGGTGGGGCTGACAAGAATAGACTACATTATGCAGTTCATTTAGTTAACAAGTGAAATAATAGAGAAGTGTGCGGTGTGAATGCCCAGAGAAAAGGCACAAAACCCTATTGAGAGCCCTCAGCCGCTAGAAGCGTAACCGTCACATGGACGAACCGGGTCTCTAACTATTTAAACAGCCGCGATTTCGCTTCAGCACCATTCTGCTGTCCAGCATTGGTGAGAGACACCTCACGGAGATTGCGTGATTCAAAGAACCTTGTGCACATTCTCTCAAGTAGTGTGAAGGAGAAGACGCCGCTCTAACAAGATGCCAAGGTCTTTTCTTGTGGATTCCTTGATTTTGAGGGAGACCAACGATAAAGGGAGTGAGAACAATCCGCCGTTATTTCCGTACTCCATGCATCCGTCTCATCCGCTCCACGGGCTCTCCACAGGTTCCTGCCACTCCAGGAAAGCGGGCTTACTGTGCTTCTGCCCGTTATGCGTCACGGCGTCACAACTGCATCCGTCGCCTCCGGCTCTGCCTTTACTCAAGGCGTCGTTCCCAGCTTTCGGCTCCCAGTACTGTCACTCTGCGCTGTCTCGGCAACACTCGTCCTCCAACAGCGTTAACCTCAACCACGGCCCCGGTTTATACCAGGCGACATACCCAGTTCCAGATCCGCGTCAGTTCCACTGTATATCGATTGGTAAGTAGTTTCGCAGCCGTTCTCTGAGTCTCACTCGCTGTACAAACGCACTGTTGTGATGCACTTTTAGGCATACATCTTGGGATAACGAATAGAATTGCAATTGATATGACGTGCATTTACCGTTTTTAATCTTCTTTTTATTTATTTTTTAATTTTTTTTTACAGAAAACAACAACAACCAACTTCAGAGCAGTAAGCGCATGCGCACAGCATTCACTAGCACTCAGCTCTTGGAGCTGGAGCGCGAGTTCACTTCCAACATGTACCTGTCAAGACTGCGGCGCATCGAGATCGCCACCTATCTGAACCTGTCCGAGAAGCAGGTCAAAATCTGGTTCCAAAACCGCCGTGTGAAGCACAAGAAAGAGGGGAAAAGCGGCTCACATCGCACGGGTTCGCACAACTGCAAGTGCTCGTCCCTGTCATCTGCCCGGTGCTCCGAGGAAGAGGATGATATGCCCATGTCACCCTCATCGTCGGGAAAGGAGGACGGAGATCTGTCTGTTAGCCCGTGAACTCTCCTTAAACTAAAATTACACCCACAGACAATATGCTCCACACACGTGGAATTCAGAATGCAGCCAAAAAGCGACTGTACCTGCGCGTGCCGTCAACTGTAAATAGAAAGAAAAAGAAGTTTATATAAACTGGGGAGCCCGTGCGAGCCCTTACCGTTGTATAACTGTATACATGTTGTATGCTTGTAGTTTTTGTTTTCAAAACATGTTAAACCTATCGTTCCGTATCCAAATACGTTTCGCGCCACCAAAAGACTTTTCTGATATTGTATAAGTGAATCCTCCAAATGAAGAAAAAGGCTAATTAGTCTTTTGTGTCTGATTTGGAAACCCAGAGTAGTTCACACTTTTGAGTGGAAGGTTAGCTTGGAGCACATTTTGGGAACGGAACTGAAATGCGTGATGTCTTCGGGAGGAATGCTTTTCCGTAAGCATCACCTTTATGACAGAACCTGTCATTATTTGTTCAGTGTAATGAGAATATTTATTTATTTAAAACATTATTACTGAAAATAAAGAGTATTTCTTAGTTATACATTTTGTCTCTGCTTCAAACATTTGTACGTGCACCATTCGTGCGCCACTGCGTAGTCTTTAGCTACGCATTTATATCTAGTTCAGGTCTCAGACAATAAGTATGCACGGAACTATAGATCCTAAAAATAATACTCTATGATTTCTTCTGGAATACAAGATAATGTTATAACAGAAAAACTATTAGATGTCTGATGTAATAGACAGACGTGAAAAACCCATTTTACTTTTGGTTTTGTTTTTCTAAATGTTAACTTACGTATTTAGTTCCAATTATTTTGTTTCACAACAACTCCTAATTTGAGGCTTAAGTTTGAGATAAAAGATTATAGATTGGCTAAAGATGGTTTGTAGGGGCATATACACGCAGCAGGTGTTCATCCTCATGTTCGCGTGTGTTCAGGGCTTTAGAAAGTACAGGTACTTTGCCTTTATAGTCCAGGGAAAAATCTGGTTAAGCCACTCGCATTTACAGAATTAGAGAGCCCACCGTTTTCTGGAATTATATGACCGTCCAAAAAACCAAAACCGACATGTGTCCAACATAGTTTTGTTTAAAACGCTAAACGTTCCGTTTTCTTCCAAATGTGTATTTTTTATTTTGGAGAGGAAAAAAAAGAAAAGTTTTTTATGGAGTGGGAAATGTCCGCACACAGAAACATTCTGAGCTTCATTTTTCGAAAACAGTGTTAAGATGAACTGTTACAGACGGTGTTTAATGGAAGGTATTTCTCATCGCACTTTCACTTACTTTCAGAAAACAAACATCGGTCTGTTTCCAAAAAATCTCAAATGCTCAAGAAGCGCGTGTTCAGCGCATGCCACTTGCCTTAAAAAAGCATTTAGAAGCATTTAAAGGGACTTGGCGGACGGTTATGGCTTTGGAAGGCTGACGGTGAATGCATGTGCGCGTGTGTAATTTACAGTCATTCTATAAAACATAGACACATTAGGCTATTAGTAATTTGCAACAAAATACTTTGTTCATCCAGTATTCTTTGGGAATATTTACAGTTTACTTTAAAATTACATTCGTGCAGACCACGCAGACAGACACATTAAAATCAAGTCATTGCATTATGCTATCTGAACTTAGTTTGCGCGGATGTTTTTTGTTTTTTTTTTATGTCTGAGAGCGTCTCCGATCGCTCTCCTCGGCAAGACAAGTGGAGAGGAGGACAGATAATCTGCGTCAAGAAGTCCAAACAAGTGCATTTATAGGGTTCTCGGTGGCTTTCCCTGGGGACGGAGCTCAAAGCGTAGCGTATCCCCCAGGCGCAGAGACTCGTTGGAAAATCTCGAGAGCCCTTCAACGCATGGTCCTCACCCGTCTCGTGAGAGCGAGCTCATAAAAACCCCATGGAGTATATTAATGCATGGGGAAGATAATAAGCAAATGAATAAAATATAGGAGTCAATGGGACAGATTAATCGATGATGATATTTAAATTTATTTAAAAGGATTGAGGCGCGCACTTGGTGAGGATAATCTGAGTTTAGTCTTGATTCTCGGCGAATTATTTACTTTCTCTCCATTCAAAATGTGCTTAAAATGTATAGAGTGTATTATATTTTTTTTCTTCAAATGACGAATAAACAAACTGGCAAAATGTCAAGTAATTTATTAAAATGTAATTTACTTTTCAGCAATGATCGTTTAAACAAACCCACGTGACTGCTTAGCGTATAGAAGCTGAGTGATTTGGAGACGATGGATATTTAGCTAAAACGCATGTCCTAAACTGCTCAAAATGCCAAAATATAACTACCGATTTTTCTTTTATGAATAATTCCTCCTTGGACTTCTGTGATATGATTGTTTTTACAAATTTTGCGCACAGTATTGGAGCGCATACTGTCCACTAAAACGTAAACAAACATGTTGCTGAAATGCGCCGCGCGCGTTTTTCTGTGCTCCCTGTTAATTATGGAGCTTTAAAACTTTACTTATTTTGTTAAAATGGGATTTAAATAGAATTTATTCTCTGGCAATTTATCATCAGCCTTCGTTGACAACAAAAACCCCACTGAGTATCGTACATTTAGTAAATTATTCCATTTATTGTGCCTTGGGAATGCCGGGCTGCGCTTGTAAACTCTCCTTTAATTATTCACTTAAACATTTTAACAAAACTCCAATATTTGCATTTGTTAAGATATAGGATTAGACCATTTTGTTAATTGCACTATAGAGTCCCATTTTGCTCCGTGCGTCCTCCGCAAAGCGTTCTTTATCCATTCAATAGCCCGCGGGTATGCGCCCTGGGGGAGCTTAGAAGCCTGGTGCTCAAAACGCTCAATTTATTTATTCTTAATTTTGTGCCGATCAATTCATTGAAGGGAAAAAAAGGGCTACAGTGTCTTTCTAAGAGAAGAAAGGCGAATTGTTGACGTGACCCTGGCGGGGCCGCTGAGAGGGTTAGCCTGACGCTCGAGGGCCGCTTGAGTCAACAGGCCCCCATCTAGCAGACTCGCCCTCGTCTTTCTTCCAACTAATTTTTCATTTACGGCTTTTCTTAGACTTGTCTCTTATCTATCAGATTAAAAGAGCAGCTTGTAACAAATCAGTCTGCCCGATTTACAAGAGCATTAAAAGCGGACAAAAGAAGCAAGCCGTCAGTACCTGAGTCTGGTAGACGGTGCGGCGCTGCAGCTGATTCGATGGGTTGAAAATGCGCACGAAACAAAATACTTGAATCCTGAAAAAGAGCCTTTGTACGTTTCTTTAGAAATCAAGCAATTCTGCATGACAAAGGACAATTAATAAGCCGTCTTTTCACGACCAGCAGCTGGTTTCCCCGTCAAGGAAAGTTGGAAAAAATTCAGGCTGAATGCGCGCAAAAGCCCTTTGCGCGCAGACAGCTACCCAAGGTGACCCATTTGGCACAGTTAAAATAAGCAGGCCGAGGCAAAAGCGAGGGAACTGTCAAAAACATTTAAGCTGGAATATCTTGAAATTGCAAATCCCTTTATGTGGAGGGACGCTGCCGATGTGGGTTAGACGTACAATGGAGGTGGTTAAGTTGGAGAGGCTTTGGAAACGGACACGTGGCCTCTCAATGAGAGCTCCTTGGAACTCGCGTGGCTCGCAGCCCTAGAACACATTTTAAACGAGGTTTAAACTTTAAACTTTTTCCACAAATAACAATTAAAGGTATTGAGGACGAAAGACAATTTTGTAAAGTTGAAGAGAGTGTATTTCTAAGTTTAAAATCATACAATAAAAATGGTAATACATTAAAGGCCGGTTGCTATATGGGGTGGATGCCTTGCTCTTTTTAGTTTACAGACATATAAATACATACAATTTACATATTTTCAACCTGAGCAGATGTTACTAAACAGTCAATTTAATCAAAATTGTAAATTAGTTTTTAAAAGTTTATTCTTCTTGTATAATTAAAACATCTAAACAGTAATAACGTTTTTGCATGCGGTATTACGAGCTAGACGCATTTCGGCATGAGAAATACGCTACATGGCATAGTGTTTTTTCTCATTTTGAAATTATATTTATTTAACATTTTTCAAGTATATAAAGGATGTTTTTTACATAATAGACAGCGCTCTGCTATATGAGCAAGTGCCCCCTTTAAACACTCGAGAATCAAGTGGATACATTTGGGAAAGAAACGGGGATATGAGGGGGTTTTGTCGCAATAAACAGGATTTGTTGCGGACTGTGGTTATTGAGGCAGAATTGCTTTCTAAACCCGTCTTTTAGCGGTGGGAAACCTGTTAGAGTCCAGTTTTGCCACTGTTTAATGAGATCGCTTTCCATTTCAGTAAGTTTGTTTTTTTAGACTGCGCAAAGAGAACCCTTTTCACTAGAAGCGTCAGTGGATTGAAGTAAGAACGCAGCGGACAGGGGTCAGTGGATACAAGCCTGATTGTGGCGACGCATCCAGTCAGGAAATCCATCACGACAGCGTAGGCATCGATCATGACCTTGCAAGTACGTTACCCCCCTGCCGCCCATCCGTCACATCAGGTTTTCACGCTTTGCCTTTCGCTCAAGGTTGGTCCCGCAAGACCAGGTAGCCTTGTAAATTATTCCGCGCCACCACCAGCAGACTGGCAACCCTATAGCACGACGCTCCGCAGTCAAGTATAAAATGGCACAAAAGGTATATATGGCAAAGGAAGAAAACAACAAACAAACAAACAAACAAACAAACAAACAAACAAATAAATAGATAGATAGAGAGATAGATAGATCGGGAACATTTTTCAATAAAATAACTCATGCTATGCAGTATCCTGTCTTTTCACTCGATATCATGAAGTCTACACGTTGCTCATGTGTAATTTAATTGGGTACATAGACAACGAGAGAGGGAGAGGGGGATCCATAGCTATTTGAACCTGCACCTGCAATGTCAAGAGGTCGAGAAATGAACTACGCTGACTTCGAACTTCGCTCTCGAGCATTAACTTTTGTAAAGCGCAGAGACAGTCAGCGATGCCAGTATATCACAAAAACAACGTACCCTAAGGGTTTCCTCAGTAGGCAATGTATTTCCAAACTTTAGCAGTGCTCTAAACTCTCTTTTTGATTGAATTTTACACAGTTAAACAATTCGTATCACCTCTTACCCTCGGTGCCATTGAAGTCTTTCTAAACTGATAAAATGCGCTTGGCTGCCGTCAAATAGGCCAGCTTTGCCTGTTCACATTTAAATATGGGAATTAGTCATGAGCCCTGACACAAGCTGCAGAAATTGCTAAACTGTTGGCCTCTTTTCACCGCGCAGAGCGGAGGGGGCTGCATTCATTATTTTGAATTTAGCGTCGAGGTGAGGGACCTCTTTGGCAGCCTTTTACCGGGGTGTCATAACAAGGAACCGTTCTGGAAATGAGAAGGCGCGCGCAGCAGGGGCAGGCTGGACCGGTTTGAGGCGATTCATTCTGTCGTTTGGAGAACAAATTATTTCACAAACGGGAATGATTGCGACTTAGTCCGAGGCACAGGGTATGGGAGACATGAAATTTTAATTAGGCTAGACCGGGAGCTATGAATATTTTTACATGACGGGAGGACTGAAGAGTCTATAAGAACGTAGCCATTGTATTTGCCTAATAACAAACGTTTATATTTTGTTTTGTAAGTCACTTTTGCGGAATCCATAATAATATGGATATTAAAACGCATTACGTCTTTTTGGATTCATCTGATCAGAGGAGCACGCCCCCTATAGCATATACCACACCTCAGCACACCCTACAGTTGATATCTTTCTGAAACTTTTCTTAAGAGAAAAGCGTCTGAATGAACTCTAGTGAACTGAGTAAAGATACCATTACAACCACCTATGTGTAGAGTTATTGCCTATAACGATCCTCAATTCTATTTCCCCCCGTTTTACATGAGCCAGGTGTTTTCAGTGACATCTGTGAGCATATAAATATTTCTCTGGGGTTAGATTAAATGTTTGCAACATTTCAGTGTTTCGCGCAGCAAATTAGCCTACAATTAGCATCTATTCTATTCAGAAGCCTACTTGTATCATATGTTTTATTATTAGACCACACCCACATATATTCATTATGGTATTATTTTAAAAGGCAAAGTGAATTCAAATTAAAACCGTTACCTGAAGATGATCTGTGGATCGCTGTCATTCTCTGCCCAATATGTCTCCTGGCAAAATAATAGACTCCATACCAATTCCCTCCTGACTCCAAATTAAAAATTCTACTGACCGCGACTTGGGTTGTAGCGCCACCTGGCGACAAATAATCGTCTATTTTGGGATAGACTTCAATCTTTCCGGGATCTTGTAACCTTTTCATATTAGCACAACGTTTCTATCCAGCTGACAAATATCCCCAATGTTTTTACAAAACAGCGACATGGAAACTGAAAAGTGATTTCAGTTGAAAGTCGTCAAATACCAAACCTATCTATTTGCTTGTTTATTTATTTATGTTCCTTCCCTGTTACAAGTTTATATATATTGAAAATGATGGGGTCCATATTCTCATGAAGTTAGGAACAGAACTGTAACGGACTTTGAATAGCGCTATTTGGGATACTCCGCAACAGCAGGAGGCAGTAGGTTACAGCCGAAGCTTTCTTAAACGGTCAGCTGAAGAATAAAGCGCTAGTCCTCAAGATTTCTCGTGTCTCCGCAAAAAAGCGGAGTGCTATGGCGTACCGCGTGTTTAGGAATTACTATAAAGTGCTTCTAAATGCACGGACATTTTCCTTTCTGCCGAGGATTGCAGACGGTAAGAGGTAACGTTTTACATGGTGGTTTCAGGAAAGAAAAAAAAAAACAACCAAGGGTCCGTACCGTCAGGAGGCGTTGTGGGGGTGTGGCAAAATGTTAGGGAGAGCGTATCACACTTTATGGTTGAAGAGCAGCCAGTCTCGTCCTGGCTAAGCTAGCTAGCGTGGACTGGTTCGGGTCAGAAAACATGGCAACATCTGATTTACCAGGTTGGCTGTTTTTGTTTCATTAATCTTTTGTTCTGGAGAGCGGTATGGTCAGCTTTGTAAATATATCGATAGTCGTAATGCACGGTTTACCTGTTACAGTGATGACATTTTCTTCATGCGTCATTAAGCATATCATTTAGAACTAATAGTTCTATAGTTTTAAAAACCTAATGTTAAAAAAGTTACTTTGAAATCAGAATTTAATTTAGCATATTTTAAAATATGCTAAATCCGCTCCTTTTTGAATATAGCCAATAGTGTCATTGCTGAATCGTGAGTTAAACCACTGGATATGGATGTTACACTAGAGTGACATGGGCCCAAATCAAAGTGTCTGCTTTTAGGAACCAGATATAAAAGCACTATCCAGTATGCCACACGTCCAGACCTCCCCAGGCTGGCTTACAGGAAGCTTACGGGGAAGAGTCCAGGAGTGGTGTTCCTCCCTGGCTTTGCCTCCACCATGAGCGGCCAGAAGGCAGAAGCCCTGGAAGAGTTCTGCAAGTCTCTGGGCCACTCCTATCTCAGGTAGTCGTCCTAGAGCCCACCTCAGCTACCGAAAACATTCAGGAAAAGCTCATTTTTCTGGGATGTATAGACTTATGTTGTCTGTGAAGGGTTTTTTTCCCCCCAATGATAAAGGTCATCGAATTATGTAGTTGGTCAAAGCAGATGGTAAATTGAGGAATTAGGAGTAGGGCATTAATTATGCTTCCCCATTCATCCAGGAAGCAGGAAAGAACTGATGAAATGTCATCAGTATTATAACACTTGTCCAGTGACTCCCTGCTTCTGTGCACGGTTCAGTGGCTCTTGTTTGTTCCAGTTGGGACTCCAACTCATAAAGCAGTTATCAAGAATGGCTTCAGTTGTATTAAAAGGGCTGAGTGGAAGTACCTTTGAATTGTTTGCTTTGGGATCAAAGTGTGTGCTCCTCTGTCCTCAGACAAATTTCTTCCCATGTTTTGAACTAGTTGTCACTCATTCTTCAATGAGAACATGCCTTATGTTTGCGCTACAGAAAAGAATTTGTGTGTCTGTTAGAAAATTAAATATATTGTTGTATTGTTTTATGGGTTGTTCCTCATAGATTATTCCAAATCTTAATTACATTTTTTTTTACCAAAATTCAATGAGACAATTCACTCAAAGCCACAAAATGTTATTTTAATAGATTCCAGTCTGTTCGTGTTCCTGTTCATGGCAGTTCTAGCATAGCCAGGTACTGTGTAACTTTATTGTGATTTTGGTGTGTGTGTGTGTGTGTGGGGGGGTGCTCAGGTTTGACTATACAGGCTGTGGGGCATCTGACGGGCAGATGGAAGATTACAACATTGGCGTGTGGAAGAAGGATGTCCTGTATGTGCTGGACAAGCTGCTGGAAGGGCCCCAGGTAAGAGCAGAGCTTAACGTGCAGACTTTACAGCCAGTGCTCCATTAGCACACTGAAAATCTGACTGCACGTAGTACCTGAATTGACCTTAGGTAAGGAGCAGAGGTCAATCATTGATCGAACCTCTTTTAAACATGAGTTACCATTTTCTCTGTGGGCTAAATGATCATGGACCTCCCATCATTGTGTAAGCATCTGTATATATTAGGGCTGCACCATATGGGCAAAAATAATATATTGCACTTATTTTGTTTCATATTGAAATAGGCACTGCAATCTCTTAAAACACACTGGTGAACTTTTGATGTAGCTTGGAAGTTTTTGGGGTTTTTTTTATATACGGATCATTTCCGTGTTGCCACTTTTCTGCTGTATCAGTACTGTAGAGGCTGCTGTCGCAGTAATGATTTCCAAAAGATATTTAGTGTATCTCTATAACATGTGATGGTGATCAGCAGACTGGAGAATCATGTTGTGTTAACTGCTTGTGTTACTTTCTAACTGACTCCACCCTCAGTGGCTTGAGGATTCTCAGTGAAACTTCTCGGCCCTTTGAACACCTGGGTGTGAAGCGCAAATAGATTTTTTTTACTGCTGTTTCTGGGTGTGGGCCTACTGTGCTGAATGTGTCCCATGTCTCTCTCCATCATTACAGTCATTCTTCATTATGCATTGCATTGTTTCCGGGCTAGTGTGCTATGAGACCCTTTGAGGAGATAGACAGAAGGCTGGGCTGAAACTGTTCCCTTTGAGAACATCCTCTGACTCATGTTCATGTTCGTTCTCTCGCTCTCGCTCTCTCTCTCGCTCTCTCTCTCGCTCTCTCTCTCTCTCTCTCTCTCTCTCTCGCTCTCTCTCTCTCTTGCTCTCTCTCTCTCTCTCTCTCTCTCTCTCTCTCTCTCTCCAGATTCTGGTAGGCTCCAGCATGGGCGGCTGGCTGATGCTGCTGGCTGCTCTTGCGAGGCCAGAGAAGGTAGCGGCACTGGTTGGCATTGCCACGGCTGCAGACCACTTTGTCGCAGCCTTCAACGCACTGCCTATAGAGGTGAGAGTACTAGCAGTACTAGCAGATAGTGATAGGTGTTACGCACCATTGTGTTAACAGTATCAGTAATGGCTGACCTGTTTGACCCTGGCCCAGTTGTCTACTCACTCTTAGTGTTTTCAGGAGCTGTGTGAAAATCTGATGATGTTTTATGTCATGTTTATGCAGAAATTATGAAGGGTCGGCATACCTTTAAGCAGAACTGTAATTGATTGACTGCCGCTATTGCTTCTTCCTGAGTCCTCTAAGGTCTGGAAAGGCAGAGACTGCTGTGGAGTGGACCGGTCTCTAAATGCCACTGTCGTTCTGTGCCCTTCCGTCGCCCCCTACAGGTGAAGAAGGAGGTGGAGGAGCGTGGCTCCTGGGCCTTCCCCAGCAGGTACAGCGCCGAGGGCTTCTACCCACTGAGCTTTGCCTTCCTGCGGGAGGCGGAGAAGCACTGTGTGCTGGCTAGCCCCATCCCCGTCACCTGTCCCGTGCGTCTCATCCACGGCCTGCAGGACGAGGATGTGTCCTGGCATGTTTCCCTGCAGGTGGCCGAGCGCGTGCTAAGCACCGACGTCGATCTCATCCTCCGCAAGGGCGGCCACCACCGCCTGTCCGAGAAGGAAGACATCAAACTGATAGTGTACACCATTGACGACCTCATCGACAAGCTCACCACACTGGGGTGATGAGGGTGGAACCAGGAGCCCAGAGGAACCGGTCTGGGGTCTGAGGAAGGATGCGCTTGACATACGAGGATGGAGATATGACTGGTGACAAGGGAAGAGGGATGGGAGTCAGCTTGTCATGGAAAATAAGACTGGTTGGACTGGTTGTATCATATCGGAATCAGCAGGGTCATATTTTAATGTCCAAAAGATGGATGATAATTTCCATATAGGTGGTGGTTGTTCTGTTCTTCGGGACAATGTTTAACACACACACACACACACACACTCTTATATAAACACAAAACCCTCCTCAGGCATTTTTCTAAATCTGCAAGGACACCATATAGCAAGTACAGGAAGTACTTGACATGTACAGCAAATAAACTTTCTTCTAGTTTCCATTCCTTTTGTTTTATTTTAGATGTTATGGTTGGATGGCTTGAGCCCTTTAAATATTTTTAAGGTTTTTTTTTTTTTTTTTTTTTTTTTTTTTTTTTTTTTTTTTTTTTTTTGCCACCAGTGGTTTACCTGAGTCCACCCATAACTGCTGCTAACGTGGCTAAGAATGAATGGAAACCAGCGGTTGTCTTTTAGCATAATCTCATTTCTACAATGAGAATGATTAAGGAAAAATACTACCTGGCTCCATGCTGGTTTGATTCGCTTTTAGCAGCATCAGCATTTTGGAGGGTAAATTGACGTCATACTGTGCATGCAGTCAGTTCACTGTCCCCCACCACTTGGATTGAACCACTAATCTTGCTAATGCACTGATCTAAGTAGTTTTGTAGGCTTGCGATTGTTGCCTGAAGAAGGAGAGGTGGGTGACCGAACACTGCCCGAAAGCCTGTGAATTGTAGCTGAAAGCTAGCTGTTCCACAGAGTGATGGTACAAGGTCATACTCCCTGGATCATTCTTCTGACCCTCTTATTAATCTAATCTCCCCAGCTCTCTGTTGGCCTCCCATAAGATTCACTTGCTGTCCATGTGTATCCATTATCTATGGTTCTACGTGTGTATCTAGAACATTCTCTATGGTTCTGTGCATGTATCTAGAAAATACTCTGTGGTTTGTTGTGAGTGTACCCTGCCTGCAGGAGCCCTCTAGGAGCTCTTTCTACTAGTCCTTCCTTACCGATTGCCCATATAAACATTCAGCATTGATCTTTGCTGTAGGATGTCCATGGCTTATTTGCAGTGCCCTTGTCTGTGTTCAGATGTGCAGATTCACACTGCTGTCCACACGAAAGCTGCATCTGTGTGGCACTTCCAAATTGTGTGTGTGTGTGTTTGTTTGTTTGTTTGTTTATATAATATTTAGATTTATTACACACCTGCCACTATTTTCCCTATTTTTGTTGCTAGTAGAGTTCCAGCCTCTTTTTGCACATTTTTTCCTGAATTTCCTACAATTTCCACCACCCTCTCCTTCACATTTTTTGGAACTCTCTTTTCTCATTATACATTTTTTTCTGGCCATTAAAAAAGTATAAAGTGTATATTCTGTGTTTAAAATATTGTGCATATGTATATCACTTGTACATAAAGGAGATTTTTCAATAAAATGCAAAAAATGGTAGCAAATATGTGTGATGTTCTCTTGGAGTGGTTGGCTGTAGTGCAAAGGATGAATCCATCAAGTTCATTGTATTCACAAAGGTTTTCTGACTTCTGCACAAAGTTTCTTCTGTATTCCTGTTATAAAATAACTGGCTACCAGGTAGGAAATACCACCTTTACTAACCTTGGCAGTTTTTACCTTTGAATGTATGTGTGAGTCCCTGTGTGTGTATGGGCACATGTTGGTAGTCCCTCTACTGGATGTTTGTGTGTTTGGATATTCTTAACTTTGTGTGTGTGTGTGTGTGTGTGTTCCTGCTTGTGAATGATTTATTTCTTCAGCTCTAGTTGTGTGAGCTCCTGTTTGCCAGTGCTGTACAGTGTAAATTCAGTGATTTGGCCTCTGGGCTGAATGGGAGCCCTGTTCCCACTCAACATCACTCTGACACATTCTGCTCCACCAGTCCCAGACCTTGCGGAAACCCCTCACCCTGCTACCTCTCACCTAACTGACACTGCACACATCCACTACTACACAAAACGCTCTACGCACACTCTCACTACTGCAGTCCATACTCTGTGCGTGCACATACACACTCACTGTTGCACAGCTTGGGACAGAAAGGTAAGTCTATCCAGCTGTTCATTATTTTTAGATTAGTGCCCGATGTGTATGTAACACTGTGCTTAGTCTTGGAGGATGCATGCATGCTTGGAGAGTAGCTGTTTAATGTCCAAAGTGTGTAGGGTGTGCATATACTCCCTGTCTGACACCTTCTGAAAATGTACAGGTGCAGTTCAAATGCTGGAACTGATGAAAATGTAATGGTTATTACCCTGAGCTGCTGTGTAAGCCCAGCTGAGTATAGAGCGATGCTGGGAGCCCGGTGTAGGCAGCGGTGGCGTGTTCTGCTGACACTGTCGTGCTGTGTCTAGCACTTCAGTCACCACTGACCTCCATCTCGTTGAAGACATGCACTCCTGTGGCCTCAGCATTCTCTCTCCTGTGGTTCAGTTTGGGCTCACTCTTTTAACCATTTAATAGCGTTTTCTAATGATATACAGCTTGCTTATCTGAAGGATGATGGAGTCAAAAAGGTGGAGAGTAGAGAGTTATCATTGTTATTATACTGATGTGAAATGCTAAATAATGTTAAATGTCAATACTATAATATTCTACCAACGCTGATAGTTACACTGCTAATAATATATCAAGCATTAACAATTATGATCATAATCATATTTAGAGTTCAAATATTTTTTTCCTCAATCTGTAGTGTGTATAAAACACTAATAACTGTATTGCATAACAGTCTTTTGGATAAACTAACTTAAGACTGCAGCAGACTGTACATCCTGCCTACACACACTTGTGATTTGGCTCTTATTGCTTCTGAACCCTGCTGTGTGTCTGCATCCTTAGCCCTGGCTGACACAATTACACACACCTGTAAGGTGCTAACCATACTTCAGTTCTTTAAACACTTTGGATAGTAGCCACACATATTCAAAGTGGATTACTTAACGTGTGACACATCCATGTATTTTGAAGGCGTATGTATGTGTGCTGTTGTTTTGGAACAAGTGTCCTTTTTTCTGGTAGATGAGAAGAATGCTACACACAGTGCTGCTGATGGCCCTCCTGGGTGGTGAGTTAATTACAAGCTGTTTCCTGTGAAAACACACACACACTCACACACACACACTCTCTCTTTCTCTCTCGCGCTCTCATCGTAAATTCAGCTATTCATATGAATTGAATGCATGGTCCCTTATCAGTCACAGTTCAAAGAAATAAAGGCCTTTTAATATGTCTGACGCACATTTTCATTTTTCTTTGCCAAAAATGTTTATAGTCTGTGTACTATCTGATAATGACATTGTTTATATTAACAGCAAAATATTTTAAGGATATAGTGATACTGTATAATTTCCAAGATAATAGTGCAGCCCCACGTTTGGGTCTACTGTGTTTGGGCTTCGTTTAGAGGTGTTCATGGCCCCATACCTTCAGGAGAAGCAAGCCAAGAAGTTCCTTCGTAACAAAAGGCAGGTGGGCTACTGGGACCCCAACCACTCCCAGAACATGTGGGGTTACACCATACAGGAGCAGGTGATCACTGAATCCACCCCTCATGCTTTCCGTTGTTGAGAACTTGAGGCTGAGTTTCATAATTCGACCATCTGTGTCTGTGTGTGTGTGTGTGTGTGTGTGTGTGTGTGTGTGTGTGTGTGTGTGTGTGTGTGTGTGTGTGTGTGTGTGTGTGTGTGTGTGTGTGTGTGTGTGTGTGTGTTTTCTGGTTTCTGCAATAGGCTAATGAATACTGGACTGCTTTGAGGACAGATGCACAGTATTACATGGACATGGGCAACCTGATGTTTCACCGCTCTGTGGCTGAGTGAGTGACTATATTGTTTTGTTTTGTTTTTTCTTTCATGAACATACTTGGGTCTGAAAACGTTCGAAGCAGGGACGTCCAATTTAATGTAAAATGTTTCCATGACTCACACGACGCAAACATTCGCACGTTTCACTAAAAGTACTACATTTTAATTTGCAAGTCATCGAATTAACATCCACCGAAGTGACTGAACGCATTACATAGAAACATTACATAGAAACTGACCTTATGCTTACTTTCACAACATACATTTTGTGAAATATGCTGTGTGCTTTTAGAGTTTCTATCTCTCTCTCTCTCTCTCTCTCTATCTATCTATCTATCTATCTATCTATCTATCTATCTATCTATCTATCTATCTATCTATCTATCTATCTATCTATCTATCTATCTATCTATCTATCTATCTATCTTCTTTTCGCAGTGAGAATAACAGGCTCTATATGGAGATGCTGAGGAACGCAAGAGCGCACCTTGATGCGCATAGCGGCAGACAGCGATAGATCAGCCAGTGTACACAGAGACGGACCGTGAAGACGAGTCACCCATAATTGTTGACAAAATGTCTATAGGACTTTTCCAACAGTAACTGAACACCCAGGCGGTTCCGTGAATGGTGGAGCTGCTAGGCTGGCTCCTTTTTTTTTTTTTTTTTTTTACATTGTAGCGTAGACTTCTAGTGGTACCTATGCAGTAGACTATGATCCCAACTAGTCTATTGTCTTTGTTAAATACAGTTTAAAATTAATAAATAAAACAAAGTTGCATTGTCTGGTGTCCAACGGTTTTTTATTTGTAGTAAACCCCAACTCGTAAACTGTGGGTGCTATAGATCTTATATTTTGCTGCAAGATTATGCTTTTTGAAGTAGGATTTTTTTGAACATCGGTGCTCTCTGGGCAACGCGTTCTTCGTGACCTGGTTCACTTGCATCAATCCTGACGTTTTCGTCCAGACAAAATGATGTCATTGTCCGTAACCGACTCTTTGTGCTTTTTATTGGCGCACGCCATGTAGCCTTTTCGCGTCCATATTGCATCCCGCAGAGCCTGCGATGCGCGCTTTCATTACGTTTACGTAACGCTCACCATATCGCTCCCGTCTAACCCCACCTACGACTCGTATCGCCTTCTCGGACGGCTCTCTCCAAGAGAGAGACAATCTCTACTAGGCAAAGCTCACCGGAGGATGCTGGCCTGAGTAAGCCACCCACGCCCCCACACTGATGCTCTTCCCCCGCTCCAAGTGACTGCGTTGGGAAACAGACGGGCGGACGGCAGGCGCGCGAGAAATAGCAGATTTCCGATCTCGCTGGTGAGTGAAAATACAGCCCGTTTTATTATATTTTCGCATATTATTTTAAAAATAAATAAATATTCATTTCCTTTCCTATATTATGTTATTTTCTAAACCACAGGCCTGCTTGAGATTTGATCCTTCTGATATATGGCGTAAAATACGTATATGTAGAAGGATGCTTGCGGGTTTTGTGCTTATATTTCGTGGCAGAGGTGGGCAAGTCCTGGCGCCATACGAGACCTTTGATGTAAATCTCAGGACGCTCTTTCCGGATGAAACAAGCATGTCGTTTATTCTCTTAATTTACATGTGGCCTGGTGGTTAGCTGCGCTCGCGCAACTCCATTCATCAGCGATAAACTGGTCTGCCATGTTCGAAGTGTGACTCGAGGCTCGTGCGTTGGGTGCCGTCCAGCGGGGGAAGGGTGAAAAAAAGCAGGCGTATTACTTCTTATTCCAAGGGCGAAACATTACTTTCAACTCGAAGGCACACGCAAAGACCTGCACCTGCCTCATCCACGTGCAGCCTAGTATAATTATATTACATTTGAAATGGGAGGGGAAAAAAAAATGCTGTTGAATATTTTGTCTGGAGTTTGTGGCTGTTTTATTTTTGTGAGTGTGTGTGTGAACATAAGACATTATTTCTGATCTGTTTGTATGCCTGACTGGATGTCTGCGTTCCTGTTTCCAGCAGAATAGTGCTTGTATCGAGTGGGTTACTGTTGATTTTCGTCGACTCTGCCATGGCCAATCGGGGGCCCAGTTATGGTCTGAGCCGGGAGGTGCAGGACAAGATCGATCAGAAGTATGACCCGGAGCTGGAGACCCGCCTGGTCGACTGGATCATGTTGCAGTGTGGTGATGACCTGGTGCGGCCCGAGCCTGGCAAGCAGAACTTCCAGAACTGGCTCGTGGATGGGACGGTAAGAGAACTGGAAAAGCCAGTCAACGTTCTTTTTAGCCTTTTCCCAGGGCCGTTTGGTAGATAATAGCTCAAGTTTTTAGTTTATATGGTGGGTCTGCCGAAAGGAGGAGACCCATAGAGTGAAAAGGGGCACCTTACAAGGGGTTCTCATCCGGGAAGTGCCGACTGCATCGGGCAGATGTGAATACTGATTTGGTTCGTTTTGGTTGTGGTCCAACTCTTCCCTTTCCGTCCTTTCTCTCTCTTCCGCACCCCTCCCCATCCTCTCTCCCTCGTTCTGTCTTTCTTTGCCTCTCTTCTTTTTCTCTGTAGATTCTCTGTCGTCTCATTAACAGTCTGTACCCCAGTGGAATGCAGCCTATAAAGAAGATTCCGGAAACCAAAATGGCCTTTAAGCAGATGGAGAAAATCTCTCAATTCCTGCAGGCTGCCGAGGCCTATGGCGTCACCAGAGGAGACATCTTCCAGACTGTGGACCTGTGGGAAGGTATTATGCGTGCGCGCGCGCACACACACATACACACCAGTTTAACTCTGGTTCATGAATATGGCCATTAAACAGTCATTACTTCTAATCTGAATACTTTAATGCATGCCAGATTACATGTCTGATCTTGCACTGGTGTCAAGCCAGTAGTGAGTGTTGGTGGACTGTAGGTTCTTGCTTTTGTGCATGTGCACAGTCAGGTGCACACATACCTTGCATGTGCCTGGGTTTGCACTGATACTTCTGTATGTAAGTGTATTTGTAAGAGAGACCGCAAACGTGAAATGCACAGAGCCCTGGCAGCTCAGCAGCATACCACAAAATGTTTAACCAAAGCCTTTTAAGATGGATTACTTTTCAAAATAAAAGACCACATAACGACACTGTTTAGACAATAATATGAATGGACCTAAAACAGATGCTATGCGATACAGTAAGTTAGGATGCTTTGATCCATGTGGGTGATGTAATAAGATTGACAGGTGGTGAAATCACTTCCCTGTACAAGCTTGTCTCCTGCAGAGTAGCTGTTCGCCTGGCTGCTTATGCAGGTCCAGGACGAGATCCAGCTGTGGACTCCGCTTTTCTGCATGTGTGTTAGAGGCTGGACCAAATTGGAATTATAACCCCCGCTGCCATTGGCTGGCTGTCGGCAGTCGTTGGTCATGGCCGGGCACTGATGATATCTGTAGATAATCATGCTCAATCATGTTAAGTTGAGTTGAAGGAAACTAATTCAGAAAAACACTGCATTATGCATACAGACAGGATTGAGAGTATTTATTTTAAAAAATGCATTAGATTACAGATTATTTATTTTTTATTTTGTGTATCTTCAGCCTATTCCAAATAATTACGATGCAGAAATCTAGACAGGTACAGATTGTTCCTTATAAGTGAAAACCATCTTCTGCAATATGAGATCATGGATGCGTCTATTTTAAAAATGTGTCTAAGATTGTACGCTATTCCCATTAGAAACTGTATACCACTCAGTTGAGAAGGGGGCATATCTTGAAAAGTGGATCATAATCTGGGTTTTCCAGTTCCACTGTGTTATAGCCAGAGTGTGAATAGGTACTCTGATGGGTATGGTGGGGCACAACATGATTCAGTGGAAATGAAAAATCAGCTCCAATATGTAATCTGTGATTTATCATCAACTGAACATACACATAAAAACATTTCATCAATATAACTTGCTTAAAGGAGCAAAACCTTTCCAGTGATTCTATACAAAATATATTATAAACATGTCCACCTCCATGTCAGGAACCTGCTCTATGGAGCTTAACCAGGTTTCTTAGAAGACTACAGAGCAATTTGATTATTTATATCATGTGAGCTGCATTTTATAGAAATGTAAATATAATAAATAATCACCAAAAAAATTTTGTTTGCTACTTTTTTGTGCTAAAAATGACTTATTGCTTCTTTAACTTGTATAAAGTCATATGAAGGAAATACTGTATCCATGAGAAATTAATCTCATTCTAATATTGAATAAAGCCTGTGTTCATGATAAACAAATCCCATTTTCACCATCAACAAAACTATTAGCACTGAAGTTGTGTCATATGGGTTAATGAAAACACAGCAGCCATAGAGGCTGTGTGTAGCCATGTAGACCAAGTTAATCAATGGTCATAATGCATACAGTTATGTTTCCATACATTTCACAGTCTTTAGTTTGAAATTAATACAGGCTATAAAGTGAAAAGCTTCTAGACGTGTAGATGTGTTTGACTGCTGTCCGTCAGTTAGCAGCTATGCTATGTGTGGGCCTGGTGCAATATGGGTAATCGCATGTGGTGTTCTGCTACAGGAAAAGACATGGCTGCAGTCCAGAGGACCCTCATGGCTCTTGGGAGTGAAGCTCTCACCAAGGACGATGGGTGTTTCCATGGCAACAAAGAATGGTTCCACAGGTAAGCAAAGTGAGAGAGGCTGCAGCAACAATACGCTATTTTTCTACCTTATTTCTGTCTGCCTTTTTCAGCTGAACTGCTGCTTTGGTGTTCTGTTGATTTAGTGTATGGAATCTTAATACACTACACTGGAAACTGTATTCATCATATCCCTGCTGTCTTATAAATGAAAATGACATTCAGTATCAGTTTGTGTGTATGTGCACGTGTGTGCATGTGTGTGCGCATGTGTGTGCGCGCGTGTGTGTGCTGTTTCATGTTGAATTCAGGAAATCCAAAACCCACAGGCGAGAGTTTTCCGAGGAGCAGCTTCGCCAGGGCCGCACTCTGATCGGCATGCAGATGGGCAGCAATCGTGGGGCGTCTCAGTCGGGCATGACAGGTTATGGCATGCCACGCCAGATAATGCGCTACGACTCCCCCCGCCGAAACGGTGATGAGAGCACCCCTTAGCCATGCCCATAGTGCTAGGATCCGTGCTATGCTCCAGAGCAACACCCCCACCCCACTGTTCCTGCCCACTGATTTGACAGATTTTTGAATGATAATTTTTCCATAATTGGTCACATTAGAGCTCAGGGGAAATGGCCAGTAGAACTTACCCTAAGGAGCAAATCGGAGTAGATAATAAAGACAAATCAGACATGTTGTAGCTCATGGCTTACAGAGGAGCTCTTTAGTTTAGCTGTGCGCACTGCAGTATTTGTGGGATTGCATGTATCCTGACGTGACAGTGCTGATCTGGAACCAGTTCATATATTTCATTTATGATCAACATAGGGAGCTAATCTTGAATCAATTGTTGCTCCAAAGAACTTAATAACACTTACAGAGCTAAGCGTGTAGATACTTATAGCAAATACTGCACCTCACAATAGTGAACTCCCAATATCACTCATAGGTGAGGTAGCCCATGAAACCACACATGTTGTATTAGACCTGGCTGGGGTTCTGGCTGCAGAGCTGGTGGGAACACTGTTTAAGATGAGGACACAGCAATAATAAAAGGGAGTTCTAAGATAGTGATGTCATGAGTACATAATAGTGATGTCATGAGTGGATGACCTTATAGTCATAAGCTCGAATGACCATCTTCTGTGTGGCCTCATTCCAGGACACAATATTGTGGCTACAAATTACTTTATAATGTTATTATAATGGTGGCAGCCAGATATTGTGTATTATGGCCTCAATGTCATTTCCCTGCCTCTTATTCTTATTAGAAGCCATATATCATCAGTGGAATTGCAGTTTTGAGCAATGTATATTTATACTCATGTCTGTCCAATACAGCATGTTCAGATCAATGTCTTTATGAGCAGTTATTAGGTTGCTGTAAAGTATGTTGGGAATCAGGTTTTCCTTGGAATGGTTTTTTGTGTTGGCCATATTTCTGATTGGTAGCAAAAGCAGTGCCATCTTTAATTTGCTCATTTCACCATTTGTCTGCAGGTCATACTTTGTAGTGGAGTTTATTTTCTCATTTCCACTGGCAGTCATGTTTTATGTAGGCTGTAGACTGAGCAAGCTGACAGTCGTTAATTAAAACCTGGTTTTGTTGTAAAAATCCATCCTGACCCTTTTACTGAGGTCTACATCTGTGTGGACAGGTGTTATGCTGCTCAGCTGTGCTGTATCATTGCTCCATATTGTCTTAATGCAGCCTGTGCTTTACTCAAACCATCACTCTCAAGCGTTCCAGCATTAGGCCATAGAGCCATTTCATTTCACACTGAACCTTTACAGCATTCCAAAACAGACTGCTTTGATGTCATAGTAATAAATGATGTCATAACGCCAGTTTAAGGCTTCGCTGGTTAGAAAGACAATGTCATGGATTTGAGCTTCATCAAATGCTTGATTATAATTTGTAAATGCCGTTATGATGTATGTGTACAGCTCAAATACTGGATATTCATTTGCAAGATATTTATTTTTAAGCACACTACATACTGTAGATGTGCTTAAAATGCATTTTTGATTTACATAATTGTTGTAACTGTGTTGATCTTATGGTGTCATTTCATATTCTATGGACACTGTTACCTGTTACTAATTATTAAACAAAGCCCAACTCCAAGCTGGTGCTTCCCTGCTTGGCGCTGTACAGAAAAATAATGATTTTTTTTACTTTTGCATTTTTTTCAGGGCTCAGAATAATCTCAAAACATTTTTTTAAACACATGCCAAACCTCATGCTTATATATCCAGTCATGTATTTTTGAATGTTCTATCACCAAAACAATATATGGTTTTTCATGATCACAAATTGCCCTTAAATGTAGGAAATTTTGTTAATTAAATAACTGAAGAAAAATACTTGCTCTTTTTCATGTAGACACAGCATGGTCTGACTGTATTAAAAAGAGAAAGGTCATGAATGTTGAATGTTGTCACAGTGGCTGATATCCCCTTTCTTTGCAATACTTCCACATTGGCAGAGTACAACAGCAACAGTCTGTGAACTGCACTAACATTTGTATCTTATGTCAAGATTTAGAACAGTATTCGTTATTGCTTCCGATTACTATCCCAGTTTGATTCTCTTTTTTTGTCACTGACTTATTTAAATCTTTTGCAAATGTCAATAAACTGTTCACTTAGAAACTGTTCTCTCTCCTTGCATTGTCCAGCAGGTGGCGCTAATGTGCACAGACTAGAAAATAAAAGATGTGTGTCTACCAGAAATTAATCTAGTCTGGGGATGGAACGCTTCACGTGAAGATCATCTGTGCATGTAAGAAATACTGAAAGACTATGTTCCTCTGAATGTGCTTTTGAGGATAGAACTGTTGCAAATTGTACTAATTACAATTAAGACTGTTAAATTTTCACAATACAAAGGAGGACGTTTGTAAAATAGCCAGTGTAGATTAAAAATCAACTTACATTTGTCCTGATCTATTACTTTCCAAGGACTGAAGCCACCACCTGATGAATATGATAATACTGTTCAGAAAATAGAACAAATATAAAGCATCAACAGAGTCTATTATGGAACGCCATAAATCAAAGCCTGTTTGTTGGGGGCTGTTTTGTAACCTGTCACTATAGTAACAGCTCCAAGACACAAGGGAAAGGGACCCTGGAGTCTAGGAGTTCAGTTGGGTCAAGATAATGTTACAACATAACACTCCACAGTACAGGTAGGAGGAGTCACTGGGTTTTGCGGGGGCCGGGGGGATGCAGGAGAAAACACACACAAGAGGCTTTTAACCAAACTGCCTTTTATTTATAAGAAGCAACAATGACTGTACACTTCTATCCTGTTCACACATCACCACATAAAGCAAATGAGTTTGCAAAGAGTTCACAGTTCCCCCCGTTCGCTTCTCTCCCATATTCTCAGGTCATCTGTAACAAAATGTAGACAGAAACATGGAGGCTGGAATGTTTTATTTTTTTCTTTTTAAACAGTAAAACAAAGACTGCAGTGAAAGTCATCCTGTCCGTCCATCCATCCAGCTTTCATTCATTTATTCATCTATCTGGTCCTCCTCCACCTCTCCACGCTTCCGCTGCAAATCAGAGCAAAGGGCAAAAGTTAGCTGAGGTCAGGAGCTCAGAGCGCATGTTAACATTGATACCTGCCTTCTCTCCCTCTCCCTCTCAGGTCAAAGACAAAGGGCTTGCAATGAATTGAGAAAAAGTAGAAATAATGTTATACTGATTACATTTACAGTTCTGCTAAAGTAAAATCAGTAATTCTGATTTTACTTTACAGCTCAGTGTTTTTTAAAGTCGATTGTCAATGTGCAATGTCATTTCTCCCCATCCAGTGTTGACACATGCTAAGCTCACCAAAAATCTGTCACTTGATATAATTATGTCAACTTGTCATTAATTGACAAAAGCATCTTTTATGACAGCCTACGCTTATTGGACTAAGCATTTATAAATGTTTATACATGTTTATATCAGCTGTCATGAAGGGCTTTTGTAGACATCATATAGCCTAAACTGTGCCCTTCAGTAGTGCTGCAGAAAAAAAAAATATGCATTTAAAACTGTTCCATAGCCAAAAGCATTAAAGTACTTGCATCACTTATGAAAAGTAAAAGTAAGCCATAAGTCATGCAAGTATGAAGCGAGCTCACCTTCAGCTTGCTATAGTGCTCTAGGCTGCTGCAGTGCTCTGTGCGGGCCCTCCTCTCGTCTGTGAAGAACACACTGCACAATCTGCAGAAGAAGCCGCTCTTCCGAACAACATAGTCAAGGCCTGCGGGGACAGGCGGGACACAGTGAGGCATGCTGCCGTATCACAGAAAGAGTCCAACTAAACGAAGAGCGGACTCTCGTTACTTAGCCACTGGGTAGGTTTGACTCCTCCACAATTCCAATAATGTTGCTTTATTGAATGGTCTCAAGATCTAAGCAATTTTACAATTAATTCAGCTCCACTGAAACAGTACTCTACTTCCATTAATTGATAAATGATGCTGGATTGTGTCTCGAAGGCGTTAACCTTAAAAATAAATAAATAAATAAATAATTTTTTAAAAAGCATCTTGTGTGTATAACACCAATGAATATTAACACTTTCCCATAAAAATGTTTCAACAAAACTAGAATAATCATTCTTAGGAAAATGTAGTCAAAATATCTTAATTTACTGTAATAATTCAGCAACAAACATTTACATGAATACCTGTTCCAAATAATCCCTGGATGGTCAGTACACAAATTTCAACCCAATCCAGGGAAAAACACACAAAAGGTATTTGGAAAAGAGCTATAGGATTTTGCAACAATATGAAAATCCATGATACGAACTGGGAGGTCTAGGCATGGGTTGGCATGAAATGACCTGCACGTAAACGGTCTGTTAAATTACAAAGTCCAAAGTACGTGCCAGAGTAACACTCTCCCTAAGAAACTAGTTTTGAACTGCCTCATTTTGGCCATTTTCTTTGTTACAAGATGATAATCTTTAACACTTTCCATAATACCCAGCTACTTGCAAGCTTGGCACACCCTCACACAAAGCATAGCAAGTTCTGGATCTGCATTGTTTGGGGGAAACCTATTTTGTATACTCTGCCAAAGGAAGAGCCACAAATAGCTCAGTGGTTGAAGTTAATTTTTACCACTATTCTAATTATTTTATGGTGTGCCCAGCACTTCACAGAGGATGTGATGGTTTTGCTAATCAGGTACAGGCCCACTTTCACCTAAAACTGTGTGGAAATACAACAATGTTTTTTTCAATCATTAGGAGAGGGGAGGTGGATTTATGATTATAATCTGCAATGTTACAGTCGTAATCCACTGTTGCGGGACTGTGAAAGCCACTGGACACTGTAATTAAGGCAATTTGCATCTTAAATAAATTGACACTAGAAAGAAAACACAAGAGTTCACAAAAAGAGAGCACAAAAGTTTTCCAATCATCAGTCTAAACCTTCTTCAGTCATAAGCGTCAGATTGATAAGCCTATCATAATAAATTTTAAAATAATTTTGCATTGTTTCCAAGCTCACCCCCGCCAGACAGGGGTGGAACATGTAGGGCAAAACCACTGTGGTTGTCGACCAATCAGAATAGAGATGGTGTGTTGACCAATCAATCAGAGCAGACTGGGCTCAATGGAAAAATGAGGCTTAAAAGACACAGGAGCTCTAACAGAACGTTTCATAGAGGGTGAAGAGAGATGATGTAGCATATGAAGAAAATATTTTTTGGAACATTTAAGCAGGAAAATCTATTCTATTAGAGCCCAAAAATAAAATTCCAAAACATCGAACATGGTTGCATAATGGGTCCCCTTTAATATTCCTATAAAATGTATTCTTGCTTCCCCAGTTTTATTTATTTTTCCCAACAATAGAATAATACTTATAAGAAGGGGCTTTCAAACAAAAAATCCTCTTAATCCTCTTATTTAAAACTCTTGATGTAGATGCGACAAGATAATTATATTTGGTATATGTCTGAAACTATGTGGATAACAAATACAGACCTAGAGAGTTTAAACACACACACACACAAAGAAAGCTGCCCTCACCAACAGGGTTGTTGGGCTGGTATGGGCCCAGGGGAACACCATCTTTTTCTTCCTCTGAGTCTGCACACACAGGATCTCCACACACACCCTCACAGCTGGACATGGGGCTCTGGCGGTCCTGCATGCATGCACACACACACACACACACACAGTTCCATCTTTAGCAGGTCAGGTCTTAAGACAAGTGATGTGAAGAATCTGCAAACAGGAGCACTTGTCTAAAGCAGATGCAGGAAGCTCTGGTATGGCATGGTATGGTATCGTTGCCAACACTGGAGCCCCTTCTCTTTCTTGATTACATGAGTGGATTTAGATCATCAGCACAGCTGCACACAATTTATTTAACAGGTTTTTAGTGCTGTGAGCTGGTTTGGTGGGTGTGCCTTTAACTGTAAAATGATCTTTTTAATCCATTCCCAGTTTACCAAGGTGATGAGTTATGACAAGTATGCTTGTTTGATTTATATTCAGAAAGTCACATATTTCTGTATACTTTGCGATGTTTTATTTATTCTGGTGTATCACCTTTAAATAAATATTTACCTACAGTAACTAAAACCTCCTCTGTCTGTATTCTTACCGTAACACCATCATTGGTAGCCTATCACAACCAGTGCATGTGTCCCCTACCACCCTTGGAATTTTACAGCAGGGTGTGCGGCAGTTATTACACAAGGGAAAAAAAACAAAAAACACAAAAAAACCCCAGAAGATTACCAAGCTGTGTTATATCCCTAGGGAGTTATTTACACCGCATACATGCAGAGTCATTGAGCCTTAAGGTATGATATTTGCTGTGCTATGAAGTACACAATAAATCACACAACCACTCCAACTTGACCCACTTTAACCAGAAACAAATCCATAACTTGTTACCGATCTGACCCTCCCAGTAAGGCCTTCGATGAGTGGCTCACCTCTGCTGTGCTGTTCCTGGATGTCTGACCGTTCTCCCTCCTCTCGTGGCTGTCTCGGCCCGGTCGGATTCCCCTGACCTCGCACCACTGCTCAAACTTGTCTGCCGGGGTCCTGTGTGGAACACGGCCAGAAATACTCAGTCCCACACCCTGCCACATGAGGGCAGAAAGCAGCCTCGTCTGAACACAAACATGAACCTGCATGCTCATCACTACTCTACTGAGTTTTAATTGGACAAAGAATGGAATATACTTAAGATATCCCACACATTACACTTACTAACTTGTGAACTTCAAGAAAGCTGCACGCAAGCCAGGATTCCATACAAATGTCATGTGCATTTAAAAAAGTTTGCCAGAAAAAAATGCTAATTAAGTCATGTTTCCATCCACAATGGTTATGTGAAGAAAATTTTAAATGATGTATCTACCGTCATTAGGTTCAGCGCTGAAACAAGTGAAATGGAGGAATTTAATTGGGTCTTATGACTTGATAAACCATAGTTTATTCAAAAAAACACCTTTCCCATCACTCTTTTTACCATTTTGGCTTTAGTGATATTCTGACATTTCCACCTTGTCCTACACTGTGTGCACAATTATTAGGCAAAAGAGTATTTGGCCATATCATTTTAATGCATATTTACCATCTCCAAGGTGTATAAACATGAATGCCTATTAGATTTAAGCATATCCGGTGATGTGTATTTGTGTAATGAGGGAGGGTGTGCCTAAGCAGATCAACACCTTATATCAAGGGGAGCATAATTATTAGGCAGCTTCTTTTCCTCAGGCAAAATGGGCCAAAGAGAGATTTAACTGACTCTGAAAAGTCAAAAATTGTAAAAAGTTTTCCAGTGGGCAACACTCTTAAAAAAGCCAAGCTATTGGGGCATCATCACAGAACCATCAAACGTTTTGTTGCAAATAGTCAACAGGGTCGCAAGAAACATGTTGAGGAAAAAAGACGCAAAATGAATTGCCAAAGATGTGAGAAGAATCAAACGTGAAGCAACCAGGAACCCGTTATCCTCCAGTGCTGTCATATTCCAGAACTGCAACCTACCTGTCGCATGCATCGAAGTACTCCACTGTGTGGCTAGCCAGTAAAGGCCTTAAAGATGAAAGAATAATGACATGGCCCCCCTTTTTCACCTGACCTAAACCCTATTGAGAACTTGTGGGCCCTTCTTAAAAGGGACATTTAAGATGAAGGAAAACAGTACAGCTCTCTGAACAGTATCTGGGAGACACTGCTGCTGCACAAAAAGTTGATCGTCAAGATTAAGAAATTGACAGACTCCATGAATGGACATCTTATGACTGTTATTGAAAGGAAGTGTGGCTATATTGGTCACTGATTTTTTTTTTTTTTTGAAATGTCAAATGTTTAATTGTAAATTTTGAATTGTTTGTTTATTATTCTCACTTTAACAGATGAAAACAAGTGAGATGGGAAAATTTCCATTTTTCATTTAGTTGCATAATAATTCTACACAAGAATAGCTGCCCAATAAATATGCACACAGATATTCTCCTCAGAAAGCCAAAATCTCACCTCATTTTTATTTTATTAAATATTCAGGTTTGAGGTTTATTAACATTTTGGATTGACCAAGAGCACTGTAGTTGTCAATAAAATTAATCCTCAAAAATACAACTTTCCTAATAATTGTGCACACAGTATAATGTAAAAATCTAGTTTTTGTTTTTTTTTAACTTTGGCTTTTTCCATTCATTTTTTTGTATGCATATTTTCAAAATTCACAAAAACTTGGCGGATGGAATAATCCACTATTGGTATATTCAGGTCTATTCCAAAATATTTCATCCCAATTTAGGTTATTTCATAACCTTATAACAAATCGCACAGCACTGTCAATTCTGTAAATTCAATAAATATTTGATATAAAATAGTTTATATAAAAGGACCACATGGAAGAGACCCATTACTTTTCAGAATAATTGAGAGCTGGTGTAAATTTGGTGACAGCTATGAAAATGATCAATACACACTGGAGCACAGATGTTACACTTTTAGCCAGCCGCTGCTGGATCTGGAACTTATTTCCATCAAGGTTCGTCCCTTCTATCTACCTCGGGAATTCAGCTCAGTCATTCTTACAGCTGTTTACATTCCACCGCAGACAGATAATGCAGGTGTGACGGATGACCTGTAAGAGCTCATCTACAGGCAAGAAAACCCCACATCCAGATGCTGGTTTTATTGTTGGGGATTTTAAGGCAAATATGAGGATAGTTCTGCATACATTCTATAAGAACAACAAAACTGAAACTGAGACAGCAGTAGCTCTTACGCCCACATGCTCTTGCTCCTCCGCTTTGTAGCTCTGTATATTTCCAAATGACCTTGGAGCGTCTTTTTAACTTGTTCCTGCATCTAGCCAGCAAAATGTATTTGGTATATCAGGCGTTTGTTATATCGGTTTCATTGTTTCTTTGAATTGTCTTGTTGGTCTTTCTGCTCTCTGCTTCCTCTATTCGTCTATTATTAAACCTTCTAAGGCGTTCATGATTCGTCAGTCAGATTCAGTGTAACATCCAAGTTTGCTTGTGCTGCCTTAACGCAAATCATCCAAATAATGTTGATGATAATGTTCGGTACATTTATCACCAGGTTTCAGTAAATAATCATGTTGTGTATACATGGTGAAGAATCGTCAAAACATCTAAAGAACTGATGACCTCCTTTACTCACCAGGGTATGAGGGAGTCTCCTTTCCTACACATGGTGATCTTTAGCAGGGAGCCGTAAAATTTGAGAGGCCTGTGCAAGTACCTCTGGATCATCATCTCTGCTGCATCCTGAGTATCCATTTGGATATAACACTGAGGAGGGGAGGGAGAAATGTTGAGCTTTCTGACACTCTATAGCCAGGGTGTTTAGTTGTAGAGGGCCCTGCTCATGATTTCCCTGCTCCTACACACCTACTATAGCTGGTAATTAAATCAAGTTGAATGTGGTGAACTACTGCAGAACAATCAAGAACTCTCTGCTCTATAGTCAGGATATATACCTTGGGTATTCACCACTATTTATACTGTATGTGTGTGTTGATGCCTGCCTGTGGGCACGTGCACGTGCACTCTCCTCACCGTGCCGTACATCCTGTTGGAGCAGTAGGCAGTGATTTTCCCAAAGGGCCTGGCGAGTCTGAGGAGTGACATGTCTGAATACTTGAAGGGAGGGAGCATACTGATAAACAATGACCTCCCACTAGGACCCTACACACACACACACACACACACACACACACACACACACACACACACACACACAGAATCAAAGCTTAGATTTTTTTTTTTAATCTCTGTGTACATCTAACACAATCATACCTCAAAAATGAAATTAAACAGTTCGATAAAAAATTATTTAAAATATAAAGATCCTTTCCCTCCTCAGATGTGTGTTAATTATGCCTGTGGCTGGGCACAGAGAGGAGCGGATGCTGCTGACAGTGCTTTCATACCTCGATTCGGTTGAAGGCCAGACACATAGAGACAGACACTGGCCTCCCACAAAGTTTGGACTTCTTGCTGTTTTTGTAGAAATTCACCATTTCATGGGCTTTTCCCACTGTTTCCAGTTCAATCAGAGCCTAAACACACACACATCCCTTTAATGTCAATGTATTAGAAAACGTACGCTGATGAAGTGCTTATATTAGAGAATCAGCATTCACAAGGTTTGCTGGTGAGAACACACCTCATGTCTATAATAGGATATAGCAAAGTTAACCACTTTGCCAAATGGGCCAGCCATCCTGTAGAGCGCTTCTCTGACAGCTTTCTTTCGGGCTTCTCTGAACTCTTTCCTGATTGGTCTTACCACAACCACCTTACCTTCCTGGAACACACACACACACACACACACACACACACACACACACACACACACCATACTCAACACTCTTAATGCTGCATGTATTACTACATGACATGTTCTATATATCAGTAAAACCAAAAGTCATCAAAATGTTTCCACTATAGCTGATATTAACTCTTACAAATGGATGCATATTGCATCTAGACACATCATCATTTGTAAATTCCAATCTGCAATTATCACTATTTGTATTGCACATTTTTAAGAATTAAGAATACACAAATTATAGTTACTGTTTCTTTCATTGTACCATTTAATAAACGTTTGTACAATTGAGTAGTAGTACAAGCTGAGTAGTAATAGCTAATGATGGTGGGTTTAGTGAATACTAACCTGCTGCTCAGAGGAATCTGGTGAGGAACACAAAACACAAAAATCTGTTAATTATCCACAGAGGATTCCGCGCGCGCGCACACACACACACACACACACACACACACACACACACACACACACACACACACACACACACACACACAGGTACAAAAATGTTTAGTATAACTGTGATCGAAAGGACTTGTAACTGTGTCTAGAGTGAGTGCAGCATAACATTTTTTTTTACCTAAGGAGTCTCCTCCAGCTGTGTTGTCCAGCTCGTCCAGGGTGACGAAGTCATCCATATTCTCTGGGAAATCCATGTCTTCCAGGCCATCCTAGAAAGGGAAACACGGTTATGTTCTCTGCACATCCACTTGTAATTTGATCCAATAGCTAAAATCACATGCAGGAATGTTAGTTCACTTGGTTCATAAAGGGAAATATTAACCAAACAAACAAATGGACCTCACAGGTGAATGAGCTGTATATGCGTGGTATATTTATTAATATGTATATTGTTATTTATTGTTATTTATTAATATGCAATATGTATTAAACAGCTGTAGAGAGTAGGTTGGCCTGTGATTTCTGAGCAGGAGGATGGCTAGTTCATCTCCTTTACAAACAGACCTGTTCCTCCATGTCCTCATCTGACCCTCGCTCTCCTTTGCTCTCTCCTCTTTCTGCTCGAGCTCGCCTCCCTATTTCCTTCCCCGCCTCCTTAGAGTCCTGTCCCTCTCCTGCTTCCGCCTCCTGTTCCTCCTCCGTTCCCACGGCAACACTCTCCATGCCGTCTGTGTCCACCAGGCCATGCTCATCCTCCAGTCGGATGCCTTCCTCGTTTTCCGCCTCCTCCGTCTCTTCTTCCTCATCCTGTCCCACTCTCTTTTCTTTGCCTTTCACTTCGCCCTCGGCCCCCTTCTCCTTCTCTGGCTTTGACTCGGGGACGGGACACTTGTCCAGGCTTTTGCCCTTCTCCTTGTCTTTGCTGCTGCACTGAGGTGTGCTCTTGGAGGAAGATGACTCGCTTTTCTGCCTGCCCCCACTGTGACTCTTGCTGGAGTCAGACTTTTTGGATGAAGAAGGCTCAGGGCTGCTCTCGCTGTAAATAAACACAGAAGGATCAGATGGTTTTAAGAAATTAGTTGTGCCAGAGCAGGAATTATAGTAATAGGGCTAAATATAGGCTGCCTCTACACATGTATGCATCCACTAGAGGGAGCTTGGTATAATAGTGCACTTCATGTTTAAATAGGATGCCTAATACACTGCTCTAATACACAAATAAAAAACTGGTCATCATTAAAGCAGTAGGTGAATTAGGCGTGTCAGACCATGAAAACAAAAAGTGCTAAACTGCAGCCCTACAGGACCATCTCCACTTACAGGTCATTTGCATTTTGCACCGTGTCTGATCATATAAAAGATATTCACACGAGAAGCCAAGGAATTGTTAATTAGCCTATCAAATTCCAATTTCAATGCATTAATCACCAATAAATCAAGGGGGTTATTTAAACAAATATTGTCATTTATGTCCACCACATCTTATTTTATACTATTGATAAGTATCTTCCAATTCAATCTACTGTAACTGGGCAAACTTAATGTTGTCAACAGGGGCAGAGGCTTTCCAATATATGGGTGCACTTGAAAAACCTTTCCAACAGGTTAGAAAAATTGCATAAAGCCTACATTAACCGAACACATTGAACTCTAAATGTAACTCCAGTAAAAAAAATAAAATAATAATTTTAAAATAAATAGACAGACAGATAGACAGACAGATAGATAGACAGATAGATAGACAGATTGATAACTAAACAATAAATATCTGAGAATGATGCAATATAATTTGTAGCTTCTTTGTAAAAAGCACCAGCAATGTGGGTATATAGAAGTTAATGTGTTTATTTAATTCTGGTGTTCATCCAAAAATGTGCTGAAGTAGTTGAACATGTTCAATACGTGTGCACATCGCGCGCACACACACACACACACACTACATTTCTAAACATGACCGACACAGGGCTCGAACCAGCAACCTCCCGACCACAAGCCAAGCACCGCAACTACCAATCCACCATGAAGGAACATGACTTATTGAGCTCACACACCCACCCACACACCAGTAGACTATTGCTACATTTGATGTAGGTTACTGACAATAGCTACATATACCACCAACATTAAATTCTCACCCTGCAAGAGACACTGCGAGATGGTGGGGCTAGTGCTGTGGCCAGTAATTTTAGCAGGTGGCAACAGCCCTCGCTGGCAGCCTTTCCACATAAATGAAACAAACAAATAAAATAGAGAAACAAATATCCATCCTAGTCAGTGCTGGATGAATCCTCAGTGACTCCAGACCCATCACTGGCTGGGAATCCAACAGAGCATAATTGGCATCACTCTCTGGGCGGGTTGGATGACTTCCTCCACCCCCATCACTCAATACGGCTCTAACCAATCCAAGTGTCTCCTTGCCGGTGTTGGCAGAGCTGGTGGTTGGTGCTCTCCTGTAAGCATGCTGAGCTGTCCAGTGACGTTGCAAAAAGATGCAGTGGCTGGCTACATTTATATCTGAGGAAGTGTGTGCGAGCCTTCACCTTCCTGGCTTGGTGGTGATAGGAGGAGAGTTAGCTAGTGGGTGGAATTGGTGATGACTAACACTGTTAGAAAATTGTGGTTGGGAAACAAATACTTGAGTCCCACTAGAGTTAATTTCCCAAAATGTGGTTAGAGTTCTGCTCCTCACACAGGCCTCCGCAAGACCTGAACAGCTATGTACAGTAGGGGAGCTAACAGCAAGTGACACGAGTAATGTCAAATGTCCCAGACTACAGACATTATAAGTTGCAGATAGCAGATGCTAAGTACACCAAGAGTAGAAAAATACATTTTAAAATGTATTTATATTATCAAAATATTCAATAATGTTGTTTATCGGCCTAAGGTTAGTAAGCATTGGTTCCAGCTCAGTCACAATTTTTCGTTACATCTACTACATGAGTCATGGTTCATTGTTCAGGCTAAGTAGGCCTGTGTGGGTTGTTTACCCTAAACTCCATATAGTGTCATCATTTCAAAATATATTTTGCTTTTCGAATTTTTCTTAGGGAAGCAGTGGTGGCATCAGAATAGCTGCATAAAACGTACCGTAAGCTGCTCAGTGAAGACAGAGATACTTTGATACTCTTGTCCTGAATCCGTAAGGGGTTGGTGTGGTAGTACTTTACCATGATGTCTGCGTCACGCCAATCTACCATCTCTATGAGAGCCTGGACACACACACATACACATTTATTAAACCACATTTGTTGTTTAAGCTAATGTTTTTGAAGCTAAAAAACAAACAAAAAAAAAAAAACTTTTCCTTGAATAGAAATGTGAGAAAATATATCAAATTTTCCAGTTTGGAAAACTTGTATAAAATGGCACTGAACTTTGAGAACCAATAATATAGTAAATAATTACACTTCAAATCAAAATTCCCTATCAGCCCTATTCATTATTGCGTTAAGTCACTGTCCAGTAAGCATAAGTGGAGAAGCTGCATACCCGATATGCCCTCGTTCTTTAGTCATTCAGACACATGGGGTCTGCACACCACCCTCCAGTGTCTGTTCTGGTGGACTTGCCTTGTCTTCCGTGAACTTTGAGTGACGGATATCCCCAAACAGGGTGGCCAGCTCCAGCACCTCCTCCTGCGTCTCTTTTCCGGGGGGAAGCCGGGAGAAGCACACCACCGACTGGATGGGCAGCTTAGGTCTCTTCGGCCCAGGCTCGTAAACCTCGGGGGGCTGTCAATCACATACACGAGTAAATGAGCACAGCTGCGTGAGCACAGTATCTCCGCCCTCAGTCACGATCTCATTTCATTTCATTATTATTCAACAAACCGAGGCCTGCAGGGCAATGTTATGTTTAGAGTTTCTGCTCATGCCCCTCCCCCCGCGTCCCCCTTCCCAAGCATGACTAGCTTGGATGTTGAAGAAACGCACAAGGGTTCGTGTGCGTGGTGACAGGCTCCACTGTCCATATGCCATCATGTTCATTGATTTCTAACATCTTTTAAAACTGAAAACTTGCTAAGTGGTGCTTCCACGTACGTGAATGACCTCCACGGTCGGGGACAGGCAGAGGCTGATTCTGTGGCCCTTGATGAAGGCAGGTTTGGTCTGGTAGTGAGTAACCATGTCCTTAGCTTCAGCATGGGAGCTAAATTCCAAAAAGCCCTGCAGCACAGCCAAGATGTGCTCACAGATCTAACCAGCCACATGAACCACCAACAGAGCCAAATGGACTTCTATGGACAACTACTTTGTGCTTCATACACTGATTATAGCATTAAGAGAAGCACGACAGAAATTTTATTTATGCAAAAAAAAAAAAAATCTTCAAAAGCCATTATTAAAAGACAAAACAACAGATCTGTACTATTGTTTGAGTTCATGACACTGTGATTTCTAAAATACTGGCTTTGCCCCCCCATTACCTTGAAAGGGAAGATGAGATGCTTTACGATCGTGCCGAAGGGCTTGCCCAGGGCTAGCATATCAGCCACTGCTACACAGCCCATGGGATATTTGGCAACCACCACCCTTGTGAAGGGCTGGTGTCAACGCCGGCCAAAAACCAGGAAGTAGTGTTGAGTTTAAGGGCACCAGTTGTTAAAAACTCTTAGGATATGCTTTATTTGAAATAATTAGAATACATATATACACATATACATGTCTTTTACCATATAATGAGGAAAGAAGCGGTCAGAAGGCGAGGACATAGACGGCTCTGTAAACAGAAATAAGAGACAGGTGTTACATCTTCCTGGCATGTTGTCATATTGGCAATGTTACAGCAGTGATGAGCTGATGGAAAATTCCAATTATGCTGTTCAATGGACATAAAAGTGGATATGGAAGACAATTCGTAATAAGTCACACACATGTATGGAGTAAACAGTGCATGCAACTCATCTGATGTAAAAATATCTTAAAAGAAACCCTTTAGGATGATGCTGCCAACCAGACTTTGTAATCACTTCAGCCAAGCTGCCACCTCAAGGTGAGCCGAGGTATGCTAAGGTGACTCAGTAGACTACAGGTGGGGAGAAACCACATTCTGCTGCAAAGCAAAACGAGAGCAGGCCACTGAAGTGCGGTACCTGTGCTCCTCTCCAAGCTGTAGGACCTTTTGCTGGTCAGAGAGGAGTGGGAGCTACGCCGATACGAGTATGAGCCGTCTTCTGAATATGGACTCGAGCTTGAGAAAAACGGGGACATGCTCAATGAGCCACTTTTTCATTTAGTTCAGTAAATTATTACAGATGTAAACTGACACCTAATAATAATCAAAAAAAGTAAGGAGTAAGGACTACAGTCAATTTTGGACATACATTACGTAAGTGGAAACTTACAAACGCATAAATTCTCTTCGTGCTTCTGTGTGGCGGACGCCCTGAAGGTGAACAATCCATGCCTGTTAATTAAAGGTCACAAAAAATATTTTGATTAAATTCTAAATGTTTGTGCAACTAAAAAAACATTTTTTTTTTAAAGAACAAGAGAAAACATTCTGGTGAAGATAATTTAGGCTGCAGGAAGGCACAGGTGATAATAGGTCATTTCTGAAATGTTTTCACACTTTCACCAAGAAGTAATTTAAAAATAACAGACATACTAAGATAAGGCATTCAAGAGCAACTGGGATACATGTATATATTTACTGATTTACATATATAATTTATTTATATTCATATGTAATGATTGTGCTTCTACCTTGGGTCCATTGACTTTAACCTTGCAGAGGGTACAGACATGGGGAAAATCACTAGGGTTGTCATCAAATTCCGTATCAAGCCCCAGACCATCCCCGCTCTGCCTCTCTCTGGATGACCTCCTATGTCTGAAGTCCCTCTTTCCTCCTGTTCCCACCCGCTCTGTCTTCTTATAACCATCCCCCTTCCCATGATGCTCGTGGTCAGGGTTGGAGGCATGGCTCTCAGGCCGCCGCGACGAACTGGAGGAGGGAGGGCTCGCCCGTCTGTCTTTATTTTTCTCAGAAGCCGGCTCCTGATTGGCCCGTTTGGACTCAGCCTCAGGCTGACTGGCTTCAGTCCGCGTCTTGTCTCTGTAGTCCGTGTCAGTGGCAGCAGCCGCCTTCTCGGCCCGCTTGGCTTTCAGCTGCATGATGAGATAAGGCAATGTCTCCACACTGATCTCGCTCTCGGGGATCTGCGCCAGGGATTCAACATCCTCTGCAGAGAGACCCAGAGCAGCATATAAACTCTGGGCGCTCATGGCTGACGAACTGTCACCAGCACCTCCCTGCGAAGACTCCATCTTCAAACAGTGTCCACAGGAGGCCAAGGTGGATGGCGAATTCTCTCACGGCTGTTAACCCAGCCCTATAGGGGGAAATTAAAATTAATGCTCGGTAAGGCTGCACAATAAATTATTTGTTAAATGTGATCAAGATATGCGCCTTTGCAATACTGATATTGCAGAAAGCTGCAATATGCAAATGTGCCCTCCATCAAAATCACAAGTGTGTGTGAGAGTGCTGGGAGCATTCTTATCAATCCCAGATTCTCTCTCTATTATAAATCATTATAATTACAATATGGTATTTTTGGCCATGTTACAGCACTCTAATGCTTATTTGTTGCAGAGACGTTAGAATAAGTTTGGTACACTGCATTGTAACAGGATGTTGTATCAACTGACCTAAAGGCAACAGTGCTCTGAGGAATAAAAGTTTTCTAATGCTGCTAGTTCTCCTGATCTCTAAGTGCAAGCCTTCCACAACAACAGTGAAGGTACAGGCTCCAACATATTAATTCTAACAGTTCTTCCACATTTGACAAATAAATCAGAAACAGCACATTCTTTAACACTTACATCAGTGTGTCAAGAGGAAGCCTGACAAACTAAACTTCACAACTCTACATGATTTTTCTTTTGTGGTGCATGTATAAAACACAGCCAAGACGTAGTACACTGCTTGAGCCTAATAAAACTGATCACCTCCACTGATCTACAAGAAACAACGTCAGAATTATTTTAAAAATCAGAATCTCTAACCTCACACGACAACATAACCAGTTAGCTAGCCAACACTCAATACCAGCACAAGAGACTATGTGGACCTCAGTCAATTACAGTACCTAGATAATAAGATACCAGCACGACACTAACATTAGCTATCGTAACGACCTACACAGCTAGCTAGTTAGGTATAAGAGTTGGGCCTACGCTACCGGACGCCATGCACCCACTAAAGCTAGTATGAACATAGCTGGCGTTGCATTCAAAGAGCTTACGGACCTAGCTAGCTACCTAGCTGGCAAACGTTAGCTAACCATGCTCCCATTTTCCTACGTGTTTGGACGACTCTTAAGCAAAGTGCTTGACACACATTTTTGAAGTGAGCTGGCCCATTATTTCACAAAGCTATAACACAGCCTGCATTATGTTACTGAAAGCAATTATTTTAGCTAGCTACACTAGCTATCCAGCGTTACTTAGTTCATTCAAGATTATATCAAAGTTAACCATTTTTGAGTCAGCTAGCTGGCTGGCTAGCTGGCTGGCTACTAGGCCCCAAATCCTAGCCTTGGATCGCAAAGTTATAACCGGCTGTGGTTAGCTAACCGCTTACTAGCCAAAGACAATTGGTTCGTTCCCGAAGATGCAATATTAATGAAAGTATAGATGTAGCTCCACATAACAAACATCTCCACTTGCATGCAAAATACACTAGCATTAAATTAAGTAAAGTTAACATTACTTGTGGCAGCACGACGCTTGTGATCTTCGCTAGTTAAGCTAACAGTAGCTTAGCTAAGATGGCTAGTTTAACCAGTATTGATGATGCTAAAGCTGCCAAAATTGTAAACAATAAGCAAGGAATTTTTAGGCAAACTACATACGCATAAAACAATGTGAACGTTTTTATTCAGCATAATTACCCAAATATGTTGGACGAATTTCCCTTCTTGATGCAGAAAATAATGTCAACAGGACTCAAATTCTTATTTCGCCATTTTTTGTCAACAGTGGGCTGGACCGCCTCCGAAGAAAAAAAAAAACCCCTCTGAGCCTATAGCTAGAGACCAGCGTAAACTCCACCTTACCTTCGTTCACTCTGGAGCGAACAAGTAAAGCAATAGTTGATTTTAGAGTTTAAAAAAACAAAACAAATTAAAATTCAGTCTTAACCGGCCAACATTTGCCGGTTAATCTATACTGTGAGCAAATGTTATCAAAGTTCAGGTTTGCTTGACAAGTCGAAAACGAAACAGTAAACGGTATATTCAACTAGCAAATAACAGAAGCTGAGGTGTACTGTAGAGTCAGAAATGTGGTTTAAAGGTGCATTAGTCAAGATTGAAGAAATAGCACATCTAGCGGTTAAGTAGGTGAACAACAACAACATGAACAATCGAACACGCCTAACATTCTTGCCCCGCCCATGAACACGAAGCACTCTAAGAGCCACTGTGGCCAGCGTAGTTCAAATAATTTTCTAGCATTAGTAAAGTTGTCATGACTTCACTTTTGAGTGATTAAGTAAGCTGTTTATTATTAATAATTCCCTTTAAGTTGTTAGCAAAAATTAACAGGTTACTATTATCTCACAGTGGGAGTGCTTGCATGCAGAAACCTAGATAGACTGACAAGGTGTTAACATAAACACAAAACAAGATTCTGCCACAGAATGCAGTTTTTTCGGACAGGTTTTCTCAGGCACCTAATACGTGTGCTGATAACATTGCTAAAATAACACATTTTGTTTTTATTATGTGCTACATATTTCACATGTTATTTGAATTAGTAAGAAAAGTGGTGAAATTCACTTATCTACCTTTAAGTACAGATGTGTCATGTGGTATGTGACAATCTTTGTAGTGATTGATTTAATAATATTTGAATTAATATTAAAGCTAACTTAAATACACACACACACACTATATATATATATATATATATATATATATATATATATATATATATATATATATACACCAAAACACCTGAAACAACAGTGTTCTCTTAAGCTTGTCTTTTTTAAAAGACAATCCAAAACAACAAATTCTCCTTGTTGTCATTCTCAGCAAGAAGATCATATTAATGATGTCTTAAATACCTTTGCCTTACCTAAAATGTTAATATACTCAGAAAACAATATATACAAAATACACAGTGGTGTGAAAAAGTGTTTGCCCCCTTCCTGATATCTTTTTTTTTTTGCATGTTTGTCACACTTAAATGTTTCAGATCATCAAACAAATGTAAATATTAGACAAAGATAGCACAAGTAAACACAAAATGCATTTTTTTAAATGAAGGTTTTTATTATTAAGAGGGAAAAAAATCCAAACCTACATGACCCTGTGTGAAAAAGGGGAACTATGAATTCTGTTGTCTACCAAAAAATCCTGAAAGAGAATGTCTGGCCATCTGCTCGTGACCTCAAGATGAAGCGCACTTGGGTTCTGCAGCAGGACAATGATCTAAAACACACCAGAAAGTCCACCTCTGAATGGCTTAAGAAAAACCAAATGAAGACTTTGGAGTGGCCCAGTCAAAGTCCTGACCTGAATCCGATTGAGATGCTGTGGCATGACCTTAAAAAGGCGGTTCATGCTTGAAAACCCTCCTATGTGGCCAAATTACAACAATTGTGCAAAGACGAGTGGGCCAAAATTCCTCCACAGCACCGTAAAAGGGTCATTGCCAGTTATTGCACACGCTTGATTGCAGTTGTTGCTGCTAAGGGTGGCCCAACCAGCTATTTGGTTTAGTGGGCAATCACATTTTCACACAAGGCCATGTAGGTTTGGATTTTTTTACCCTTAATAATAAAAACCTTAATTTTAAAACTGTATTTTGTGTTTACTTGTGTTATATTTGTCTAATATTTAAATTTGTATAATGATCTGAAACATTTAAGTGTGACAAACATGCAAAAAATAAGATATCTGGAAGGGGGCAAACACTTTTCACACCACTGTGTATATACTCTATACTAATAGGGGCTTTTCATAACATTACCAAATGTAGTTACAAGACAAATCACAAAATTTCAAATGTGTCATGTAAAAATATTTTGACAAATGCATAGATCCTAATTCTCATTCTCATTCAAAATGTGGTTTTAAAAGTTTCTTTTAATTTTGCATAAAAAGCAAAAACAAAACAAGTTAAAACACAGACACACACACACACACACACACACACACACACACAACAAGTGTCCAAACCTATTATACTCGCAGCAGGGCAAAACCCTTAGAGCTTGGTTTGTGGAAGAGGGGAGCAAGAACCATCTTTGTTGGCCTGCTTCAGTTTATCGTCAATGGTTTGGATTTGGACCCGGTGAGAAGACTGGTCCCGTGTCTTCTGGACACTGTGCCACACGCCATAGCTGAAATAGATCAGGAGGCCTAAACACAAGAAAACAAAAAGGGGAAAATAGCTGAGGGCTTTTTGTTTTGTTTTTGCTGTATGTATAACATAGTAAAAAAAAAGTGCTACTGAAAAGAAATAGGAGTGTGAACACTGTGTCTTGCAGACTGCTTTTTCAGAGTGGGAAACGTAAGTATAAACAATATGATATAATTGGCTATTCATTTTATTGTTTTACCAGTTTCTTTTTATATAAAGCCTCCAAATCAACCCAGGGACTAGTCTTAAGATGTTGATTATAAAAGCAGAAATCTTTGTATTAGGAGTATAGAAAGCTACTTTGCCATCCTAAGACCAGTTACAATGCAAAAGTTGCAAAAAATGTGGCTTTCAAGAAATTCTCAAGAAGCTGAAGAAATTCATCTTACCTATTGCCATCCATACTGCATAGCGGATCCAGGTATCTCCTCCAAGCTGAACCATGAGATAGATATTGATGAAGATGCTAAGGCTGGGAAGCACTGGCAGAAGAGGAACCTGCAGGTAAGAGAGTCCGGCTTCTAGCATGACCAACAGTCAGTCATTGATAGTAACGCACAGCTACCCCTGAAAGATTTTTTAAAAAACCTAAGGACACTTACTATCAAGTATGCTTTTTCTTTCACTCTTCCCAGGTAAAATTTGTTAAGATGTTCCCAACATCAACCTGCTAATCCATGAGTGTATCTATTTTTCCAGTATGACCCTCAACCTTTGGCATATTTCATTTGTCTATTTCTTTTTGTTTGAGATCAGTCTTTTTACATTCTGATCAAAAGATTTCCAAAGGGAATATTTTGATCTCTTTCTCATGACCTTTTCATATTTTTAATGAAATTAGAATTATTGCTCTGCTATCTCAAGAAATAAAAGCGGTGTGAAATAATTCCAGTTGATCCTCCTTCTAAATCTTTGGTTAGACTAAGAAATTCATTAAACGCAACCAGGTTTTTCAGCTGCAAGTCACTTCATAGTAAGTTCCACATGCATTGCACTTAACTTAAAGCCCATTATCAAATTCTCTTTGGAGAAATAACAGGACAAATGACAGAGCAGATCTGACCCTAGATAATTAATCTCTGAATAACATTGTATAATAGATAAATAGAACCCACTGCAACCAGGTTAAGCAAATGCCAGCCTCTCACCATGAAAGCAGCTTTGGTGCTGCTCTGGGGTTGTCTCCAGATGATGATGACAGTGATGAACATACAGAGCAGAAGTATTGTGAGAATAAGAATCATCCACCACTCCTGAGCAAGAATGGACTCCATTCCTTTAGTCAGAATCACTCCCACAATCACTGACAGCACAACTGGACAAGAACACAAAAGCAAAACAAATGCTAATGCATCTGTACATCTTGTCAAGTTCAAGGTGCAAAACTTACAATCCATAATATGGCCAAAATGTTTTCATTGTTATCAGAAATTAAAAGGATGCGAACAGAAAGGTTAATCCCCTTACTACCTTTATTAATTGCCCAAACATGGTGGTTATCATGGCTCAAATGATCCTGAAATTGTCACATCCCAGTCTGAGTCACAGAACTTGCAACTTGAGTCTAAACTCCCTCATAGCAGTGACAGAGAAACTTCATGCTGAGAAAGTTAACAAACTGTTATTATCTCTTGATTCTTCTGGACTTTTTGGCAGACTTTGACACAGTAAACCATAACATTCTCCTCTCTGTTCTCCCCAGCCTTGGTGTGACTGGCTCTGCATAGAAATGGTTTTAGTTCTATCTGGAGGGAATGGTCCAATCAAGTAACATGGAGAGGATCCACATCCAATCCAAGTAGACTCTCCACCGGTGCCCCCCAGGGCTCAGTATTAGGCCCTCTTCTCTTCTCTTTGTATACTCCTTCCCTTGGTGATGTAATATCTCCTCATGGCTTCTCCTACCACTGCTATGCTGATGACACCAAATTAATTATTTCTTTGCCACCCTCTAACACGCAGGTATCCAGACATATCTCAGCATGCTTGACTGATATTGTGTCATGGATGACAGTCCAACACTTGAAGCACATCCCTGATAAAACTGAGCTTCTGTACATCCCAGAAACTCCCAGCCCTTACCATGACCTCACAGTTTCCTTTGAGAACTTCTTGGTATCACTATCTGAAGCTGCTTGTAGCTTGGGCATAATTTGGACAACCAGTTATTGTTCTCAACTCATGTATAAAATTGGACCCGGACTTGCAGATTTCTCCTTTGTAACATACAAAGGATTCGGCCCTTTCTCTCACAGGAAGCTGCCCAGGTGCTTGTACAGTTTCTTGTCATCTCAGAGCTAGAGTACTGCAACTCACTACTTGCTGGTCTTCCTCTAAGAGCCATCTGTCCTGGCTCCCAGATAGTGTAAGGAACTTCCTCTGGCTGTTCAGACAGCAGAGGCCCTTGAAGTCTTCAAACCCAGACTGAAGACACATCTATTTGTGGAATATTTAAATGACCACTGATCCTGCACCAATGTCCAGTAACTAAACCTCTGTAGGGTATTGTTTATTGTTTATTTAAACCCAACTGAAACTGTAGGGTATTGTTTATTCCACTTATCATCTGAGATAGAGCTTATATATGTTTTGCACTTCTAGGTATCAGCATTGAACCCTGTATTTCAACGGCATTCTAGTTCAATGGTATCTCGGACTCTAACCTACTGTAATAGCTTGGATACTTTCTATGAGTAAATGACAAAGCACTCTTGTAAGCTGTTCTGGATAAGAGCATTTGCCAAATGTCATAAATGTAAATGTAAATTTAATGTAACTGAGTGGGCTCAACACTGGTTAAAATCAAATCACTCTGAACAACTGAACAAATGGCAAGAATTGTACTCATATGACAAAAATATTGTTCTGGAATAACAGATTGGCAAATAAAAACATGACTTACTGACAAAAGTGGTGAGTAATGATACAACTTTAGAACTTGTAGGAGTAGGAGATGAGGGGGGTCTCAGAAGACTCCAGTCCTGCTTTTCACTGACCTCCTCTGAAATTGCTTGATATCTGCATGCACACAAAGGAGCACACAGCTGCTCGACATCCATACTGGACTTTATGATTTGGTATTTTCAATGTATTCTGCACTGAAAATGAGATACTAAATGTAACTAACTGTCTCTATATTTTTACATGTTTAAATTCAAATGAAAAGGTCACTTTTCTAAACCCAGACTAAGACCAATTTAAACTAAATATAATTTTGAATGCTGAATCACCATTTGAAATTTATTCCAAGGTGAGGCTTAGTCAATGTACAGGAAACTGGATCAAAGAAAACTGTGGTTAAAATGAAACCTTCAGAAGAGCACCTACAGTGGTGCAATTTGTAGCTGAGCAGGTTAGAGCAAGGTACTAACAACACCAAGGACATGGGTTCAATTACCGTGGAGCACATGTATTCATACTAACAGATACATGCAATTTACTCTGGTTATAAATATCTGCCAAATGGTGTGAATGCAATGTACAGTTTTATCACTTATAATATGAGAGGTGTACCTGAGGATGAGGATACAGACAGCGACCAGAGTGTAGGCAAACAGGGTACCAATGGACATCATATCCACCAGGGCCTTCAGGTCAAACACCAAGGCCATGACAGCTAGGAAACACAGCACACAGTTTTGACAAGAAGGAAATTCCCCATAATCTGTTAATCAAACCTATAGCTTTGTAGAGAAACTGTCGATTAGTGTTTTGCACTATTAATGACAGTATCTGGAGCTTCTTAGGTATGAACTTCTAAATCTGAAGTTCATATCTAAGATGCTCCACACAGTAAAATCTGACGTTCATAGTTGGATCCTTTATTTAGTCAAGACTGTCAAATAGTGAGGTCCTTTACTTTAACGGGACTCTCTTGTATTTTATCTTTGAATGAACCAAAGAACCCCACCCCCACCCAATATACTGGAAGTTGTAAAGGGCTCCAGGTGTGTTTGCAGGTGTGTTACCTGCCACTACTCCTGAAGAGATTGTAGCTATGACAGGACTCTGCCTGGAGCTCATTTTACTCAGGGGTTTGAAGAGCAGTCCATCTCGGGCCATGGCAAACAGGACACGGGGCATAGGGAACATAGACCCCAACAGACTGAAAAAAAACCTTCATAATTAATCTGATCACAAATACACATAGTACAGTGTTTCTTAGTTACACTCCTTGGGCAATCTTCAGTGCATTCCATCTTTTTTTGTTTTACCAGTGGCTTGACCATTAGCTGATGAGTGATATATTAGATCTGGGAGAACAATGAACTGTGCAATGAACTGTGTGTGTGTGTGTGTATATATATATATATGTCTAAGAAATTATATATATATATATATATATATATATATATGCATGTGTGTGTGTGTGTAGTGTCATGCAAGAGGTTTAGACATTCTCCAGATAGTAAAAAGGCTTCAAAATACTATGAAAGTGCCAGTGTATCAAAGTGATAAAGTGATATCCCAGGGATCACTGTTACATTACTGGTGAGGAAACAGACACTATATCCACATACCACCAAGGTACTGCCTAGACAAAGCCATCCCTTACAATCCAGTAGCACAAAAAGAAGAGGTCTTGTGAGGGAAGCCATAAAGAGGTCAAAAATCACTTTGAAGGAATGAATGAGTTCATTGGATGAGACTGGAGTGAAGGTGCACCAATCACTAATAACAGGTGCGCTGCATACACCTAGTGTATATGGGAAGCTGTCTAGAAATCTTATCACTCAACCAACCCGAATAACCTGGAGCAAATCTGACAGGATAAATGGGCAATAATAATTTATGAATGCAAGGCACTGAATAAATATTGGAAATAATGAGTATTGAAGTATTGAGGTAATAAAAAGAGTGTTTACAGGGAAAAGAGGCTTAACAGTGCATTAGACATATTAATAACATTAAAAATAAGGGAGTATAGAGTATAGAGATTCTGTGTCCTTTCAGAATGATTTGTGTACAGGGAGGGGGCCACTGTAGAGGCCTCTGCACGCTTCTGCAAAGGATCCTGGGTAGACTTCAGCAGACCTCAATGTAAGATGTATTATCTCTCCACCAAGTTCTGGACAGTATAGAAAACACAATCTTCTTTAGGATCCGGTCAAGAGAAGTCTTCTCTAGGAATGTAGTGGTAATGGGTTCCAACTGGTGTGGGTATTGAATATCAGTTTGCATATATTGACTAACGTAGGGTTTCAGTGTAATGGTGGCAAATGCAAACACTAACATGTAAAAGAAGGTGGGGTGAATACATAATCACTTCTGACAAATATATAAAAATGTGGGTTCTTTGTTTGATTGTTAGACATTCTCTGGAGGGTGCCTCAATAATGCTTGTTAACGTTAACCTGCAATAAAGGGCAGGACCAGCTATTCTCTTCTACTAATTCTGAAGTCTGCATCTTTATATTTGAATGTTTAACTTTAAGAGTAGCTGACTGGGGATCTAGGAATGACAGTATACTAATAACCTTCAAATTATGTAAAAAAAACTGTTTAATTAAAAATAATACTGAATTGAGTCAAGTCTTCGGGTCTCTTGGGGTGTGAGTGATATTCTCACTAAAAACACTGAGCAAAACCTAAACCTGTTCCATGTCATACAGACTGAAGTCATTTGTTTTTGTGATGGGAGTATGCCATAAGCCTAAATTTGGTTAATATTTGGTGTGGACTGAAAAACACTGTTATGGCTTCATCTCATGTGGACCTGAATGCACTAACAACCACTATCACAAAATCAGCTTTACTCATCCTGATTAGTAAATGTTTAACTCTTGTTCCATTGCACATTTATCCATGCCGTTTGATATCCTGTTTTTACGACTTTCCTGTGAACATCTCACTGCCCCTTCCGTATTATCCAACACTCAGTAACACACAACACATTTGGCTTTATGGTGTGTGCTCTCATTACTAAACACATTAGACCCCATTTGGCCTTGTATTACAAGAAGATGACATTGCGTTTTATGGTGTGCCATTATGGGCACTTTACCTTGTGGAGAGGGCACACAGGGAGCCCACGGCAACAGCATATTTGGCTGGCTCCCAGCCCACATAGGTGAAAGCAACTGGCAAAGGGCTCTGCATGCTCAGCTGGTAGTAGGGCATCATAAGGGTGAGGGCAGCCGACACCCCAAAGTAAGCCAGGAAGCAGATAAGGAGTGAGGACACTATACCCAGGGGGATGGACTTCTGGGGGTCCTTAACCTCCTCGCCTTGGACAAAGAAAGACCCCATGTGAATTTCCCTGAAGTGTCATATAGATATTTCATAATAATAGTTGGGACTGACTTTGAATGTTGTCTCTGGTCTTTAGCCAATGATGATTTTAGGATGCTTTTAAGTCACCAAATGTCCATGAATAAATTTGTACATAAATACTGTTGTTGCTAAATAGGTTTAGAGGCTAGTAGTGGCGAACTTAACATTATATAGATGACATGCTGCTGACTGGTTCTTATGAGACATATTTCTACCATGGGATGAGCACTTAAGATGCATATTTATGTCTTGTATGAAATAAACCAGAAGCCAAAAAGGAAAAATGTCAGAAGAGCTGACAAACCTGTGGTGGCAATACAGTCAAATCCCACAAATGCATAGAAGCAAGTCGCTGCTCCAGCCAACGTTCCCTCAAATCCAAATGGGAAGAATCCTCCATTTCCATAATTTACATTAGTAAGGTTTGTGGATGAGTCATTTCTATTACGGAACAAGAGTACAAGAAATGTCTACGTTAAAGGAATATCTGAGGTGGTAGGTCTTATTTTAAGTATACTTGAGCACTATTTTAGGGGAGATATAGCCCACCTTAAATGTTCTTTAGTCCCCAAAATAAACATGCATTATTAGTTTAAATCGTCAATAGTTCTCATTCATTGTATCTTACTCAGCTGTGCCATCGCGTTTCCAACTCACAAGGATCTAGGGATGCTAGGACTTGGGAGAGGTGCTACTACCACACAACAGCCCAGAAACCTCACACACAATTTGAGTGTGTAAGATTTAAATTTGGGTAATCTGTGATAACACTGATGCCTCACTTTGCACTGCTTTGCTAACATCCTAATCAGTTTGTGTCACGTTATGAGACAAAATGTCTCTGTGTCATAGAATGATCCTGAAGACTGTATAATGTCAACATGAGATTAAAGAAAAAATGTAATTTAAATGTCTGTTACAATTATCCGAAATAAAACGGACAGAGGAACGCTGTTGATTGGTGAACAAATGCTAATGAAATGTTACATAAAGCAAATTTTGCCTTAAGCAATGCAGCATTTAGGGCAGGTGCTAATGGATAGTTCTTTTTCATTTTGGCAATTCTCCTGGGGGGCTTAACCCCCCCTACTCACGTGTTTCTATTGACACCCCTGTTTGAGGTAAAACAGACACTTACACAGATAGCGAAGCATTGATGATGTCCTCCTTAGTTAGTTGCCAGTTTCCAAGATCACCCTTAATGAATCCAGCAACAATGACAAACAGCAACACAACTATATTTACAGCAGTGAAGAGCTTATTGAGTATTGCTGATTCCTTCACTCCAAAAGCAAGGATACCTGAGAAAGACAGAAATAACAGATTCCATCTTACTTTAAGTGAAATCCAATATGTTTATATTTAAGTTACACATGTACATTTAACAACCATAAAGATATTAATAATAACACTATCACATACTACAGCCTAGACAAAGAAAAACCCCTGTGCGCGAATATACCCTGTATATTGTATATAGGGTACTTATCATCTGCTATTTGATACAACTTGCCTGCCAAGAGCATAATAAGAGTGGCTGCAAAGAAGTCTGGGTAAGCAGCGAGTCCAGGCAAATCCATGCATACATGCTCGCTCAGATAATTAGCAATGACATTCCCGATCAGGTCATCAAAGGTGCCACTCCAGGCCCTGGCAACACTGGAAGTACCTGTGAGAGACAGATTATGGCACAATGTAACATAATTCAAACCAATTGCCCACAGAAATCAGTTGCACAGAGATACTGGCTATTGGCGCATGTTGATGCTATAGCATTGAGGTTTATGTGTGTTATGCAATTATTCAGTCCTGCAGCCTTATGAAACCACCAGCTGAGTCTGAGCTTTGGCCACTGACTCATTTAACTAAGCAAGAAATCGACTGATAGTACAGCTAATGTAAATACTCACTGACTTAACTTATTGGGCAATAAAATCACAAAAGACCTGATGTAAATGATGATGTTACATTATTGTCAGTGATGTATACCATATATTGTTGGTCTTCTGAACACAGGATAAGCTTAGTCCTGAGATGTGCTGCCTGTTTTCAATACACTTTCACTACTGGAGAACAGACCTGAAATAAACAGTGTTGGTGCAATACCATTGGCCATATGTGTATATTTATTTAGCTAGAATTTTGTCTAATTTTGAAATAAAATTCTGAAATATTTTGAAATTCTAATTTTGAAATAAAAAGCATTTTTAATGGGAGACCCAAAGTGTTGTTCTGACACTACACTTAATCAAGCCTGAAGAGTTAGCTATTGCCATCGCTAAACTATTGTTTACCTATGACGTAGGACAGTAGAAGGTTCCATCCAGTGACGAATGCCCACACCTCTCCCACAGTGACGTAGCTGTAGAGGTACGCCGACCCTGTCTTGGGAACACGGGCACCAAACTCGGCGTAGCACAGCCCCGCGAAGACAGAAGCCACGGCCGCGATGAAGAAGGAGACGATGATGCTAGGACCAGCCACGGTTCGGGCCACCTCACCGGACAGGACGTAGACGCCAGCCCCTAGTGTACTGCCCACCCCCAGGGCCACCAGGTCCAGAGTAGTCAAACACCGTTTGAAGTTGGACTCCTCGCCATCTGGTTCCAGGGGCTTCCGGCGAGACAGGCCCTTTATGAAGGTTAGCACCTTGGCACAGGGCATCCTGGGGTGGCCAGACAGACCCAGATGAGAATGAAAAATGGATGGAGAGTTTTCCTTTGTTTTTCCCTTTCTTTCTATCTTATTTGTATCTTTCTTTCCTACTTTTTAATCTTTGTTTTAAAATTATGATGATTTAAACAGATTAATCAAATCAAGCCGGAAGGATCATTCATTTGCTAAAATTGCTAAATATTTCAATTTTAACTAACAGGTATTCACATTTTAATGACTGACATCTAATTTATAGTTCTTGTGCCACTCAATCATTGGAGATTAAGGTTAAGATATTTTACAGGACTCTAAGTCAAAGACTGGCATATTGATTTGATTTCAAATTTCTTTTATACATTGTGTACTATTATTGAACCTAATAGCTGTTTAAATGTATCTTTATTACAAAATAGCTTTGTATAAATATTTGTGCACATATATGCACTATAGCTATAAATAACTCCCTTATAATATTGGAGGACTTTGTCATGTAGTTCTACTGCTCATTCAAACCAAATGCTTAAAACCAGTTGAAATGTCTCTATCTGCATGTTTGACAAAATGATAATCAGAGATGAGCTAGGTACTAGTTACATTTACTCAGCTACCTGTACTTCTAACATTTTAATGGGTTTGTACTTTTCTGAATGTAATCACCATACTTTTAGTTATACCCAACTATGTATCCAATCTCCAACAGTGAAGAATTATATCACTGGCGTAAATCTAACTTGTATTACTTTAATAATTTAATGAAGTAACTTACATTTAGAAATCATGTATTGTAAATGTGTGATTGTATGATGATTCTGTTCACATTAATTGCACCTTGTATTCAAATATCATTTACATAAAGCATCTAATACACTTTTGTCAAATAAGAAGCCCAAAACCAAATCAACACACAGCAGAGTTCCCTGCGTTGAATTAATACTTACAGTAATGAACTTTAGTATGGAACTAATGCCAAAAGCATTCATTTAAATCCAGCTGGACACAAACTTAAGTTCTAAGAGTTCATTGAAATCCATGGATTTTAATCTGATTTTTGCTTGAACTATTATTTCACTGAAGTAACATCTAAGTGTGGTTTTTGACTAACTGAACCACAAATTCCAATGAAATCATGACATTCTGCGGTACAAAGGCATGTCTTGCTATGGCTGGCGTCTTACCTGAATGCTGAGAGTGCAAGGTGTGGTGTTGAAGTGCGTCCGTTTATGTGCTGTGCCTCATGTCTCTCGACCACAGTCCATATTACAAGGCCCCTCCTGGCTCCGCTCACGTGTTTGAAACGTCCACATGTCACTTTTGACAGATTCTGTTACATTTAGGAGAGCAGTGCCATTTTTGAGAACGAAGGAGACGTGCGTTTTCAGGCAGGCATTCTGGACATTTTTTCACTGATTCAGCTGGATTGTGTTTCATTGAGAGAGTCCACATGATGGTCTGATCATGTGAGAAAGACAGGGTCTCACAAACCTTCAGTGACCTCAACCAGATCATCACGTCTATCAGATCTGAATGTCAGGAAGGATAGAGGCCAAACACATGACTGCGAGATCCCACTTCAGTGTGTGGGATCACACCAGCAAGTTCACAGAGAGAAATGGAAAAGGTAAAGTGGACACACAAGACCTTTGCAGAGTAAGGCTGTAGAAGACCTGTGAGATATCAATTATTATATCCGGTTTATGGATACGTGGAATAACATGATTTAGGTAAATGTCACATTATACATAGTTATATAAATGTTACATCGTAATTTTTTTTTACACTTTTTTTTACACTCAAATAATGTAAGAATAGGTGAGTTTAGCTGAAGACTGAGCTGTTGATTGATTGATAAGGAGCTGATTATCAGGTCTGATAGGAAATCAGTAACAGTCATAGATAACAGGAAACATAATTCCATGAGATATATGATCCTATGCTGACTCCATATTTTTTATCACAAATGCCAACGTTCGGCTCCATATCTGGAACTTTACATATATAAATGGCAAGAAAACGTAGTACTAACATCACAATATACAAGTACTACCAACTGGGGATGCTTCCCACATTCAAAGCTACAACTTTCTAAATCAGCTTTCATTAAAAGTTTTATTTAAAACATTGTGTGCCAGATTCCTAAACCTAGACTAAAGAGTATTTCCAGTTTAATCCACCATCGGCAGTAACATTTAGTCCAAGAACAGGGTTAATCCATATCCAACACACTGGCTCATCAAGGTATAAACCAGAAGTCCTACTTAGCAGTCCTGTCTGCTGTGACTAAGAAATGAAAGCTTACAGATGAGTGACTCCCATTAATCATTAGTGATTAATCTGTTTTTGGTTGCAATAAGGAAGAAGAATCGACCTTGTCATTGAAATGCACTGAGCTGTGTATGAACGGGGTTCCAATTATTTGCTGAATGAGACAAACCTAAAACTCATTAAATGAACACTGCAGACCAAAGGTCAAACTACTCATTGCATAAATGATAGTTCTTTTAATAATTGTTCATAACCTCTTTCCACACAAGGGCAATGCACTCTGGAGAGGTTTCACTTTTTTGTGTAAATTATACCTAAGAAACTCTTTTCATGTAAGGGGCATGAACTTTTCATTTAGTTTTTTCTCTAAAAACATTCCTTGAGAACCATCGTCTAAATGCGGCTAAATCTGTAGTTTGTTAATTTATTGTATTTATTTGTTATTAAGCGTTTCTAGAGCTATAACAATATTCAAACATAAAAATATGATCTAATCCCATAATAGACTTTGACATTATTTTGGTACAAAATATTATTAACATATAATTAGAATTTAAAAAAAAAGATGTTTTAAAAGTTTAGAGGCACTGTGTTTACTTTCATGGACATGAAAAGGTAACACTGTGGCCTTTAACATTATCTCATAATCTTCTTTCTTCATGTCCCCTTCTTAACCATTATCAGGCTGATCTTCATCACCATCCTCTGATTCGGCCCTAGCACCCCTGATATCGCAGCTGGACGATAAAGACAGAAAGACGGCCCCGCAGACGTCCACTGTGGCAAATTTCCAAATGAACTGAAACAGCAAAACAGCTGGACATGATCATTAAACACGATCACTCTCTGTACAGTAGGGGTTCAACACAAAACTCAAAGGTTTGATCATACCTACTTCTTCTTTATGTTTTCCAGTTTTTATAATAATATATAAAATAACACATAAGGTATTTTGCACCTACCAGAAAGATTATTCAGAATACATACCGTTTGTCTAGATGACATCTTTACACGCCTTTGGCATTCATTCAGTCTGCTTCATTAGGGAACACCTTGGGCATTTCTCCAACAGTCTGGAAGAAGTTCCCACATACACTGAGAACTTACTGCCTGAGGGGCTAAAGTTCTAAATGAAAACTTCTTGTATATAAAATTTGGAAATTCACCAATACTGCAGCTGTAAGCAGCTAAACAGAAGCAGAAAGTGCATGTGCATTTCAAATTGACTGCAATTCTGTTTAGACAACCTTTTGGACCTAAATTACTTATGAGCAGTATTGTAAAACGTGCACTTGTGCTGATAAGTGATGTTTAGGTAAAGGATGATGTTTCATGGAGTAAATATGAGGATGTAGAACACAGGTCATCAAGCCCTCTGAAAGTTTGAAAAACTATATTCTGCTCAAAGGGGCTGTTACCCAGACATTTTAAGCAGATGAAGACAGACACATATTCTGCCTTTCATTGATTCATTGATTGATTAAGTCATTTATTTATTTTAGAATAGTTATCCATTATATTGTCTAATATTCAAGAAAAAGGAAGCAAAACAAAGCAAAGGAGAATGAAAAGAAATTAGTTTATTGATAAATCACTACTTCTTCATGTATTGCGAGCTATGAAAAATGGATTCCGTCCATGGGCTGTTTTAACATGGTTAAACGGCGCCACCGCGTGGTAGATTATGGAAATGACTAAATACATAACTGCAAGTGGACAGTAGTTTTTTAGGTAAACCTTTCGATGTTCGGTTTGGGTTTTTTTGTTTTTTTTTATTATTATTATTTTAATCAAGCAAGACACTGTCTTAATTCGAGCTGTAATCCGTACTGATTACAAACGCATTTATTAAGTCTATTTATTAAGTCTGATCAATCAATTTTAGATTAGCAAACTTCATTTATTCTTTATTTTGATCCCAATCAGCGTTCACAGAGTGTCTTCCTGGGGTCCACACAAGAACAACCAAGAGAAACAAGCTACATTAAAATCCTTTTGTATCAAGAACAAAAAAACCCAAACCAAATCATAATATTCTAAGGTGGAGTCAGCTAAAATGGGCCAACCATCAAATATGCTACGCATGGGATTTAATTATATTTTTTATAAATTGACAAGGGTCTCAAATATTTATTTGTTTAAAAATGTGAAAAAGTATAACTGTTTTGGAATTATAGGATTAGAAGCTCAGCAGGTTCCCTCTTGGTGCTTTGACATAGTGTTTATGCAAATTGGCCCAGCTGTTCAGTTAAATGGGCCAGTAAAAAGAGGGAACATCACAGTAATTTAATTATAATTTTAAGTTAGATATTAACAATTTAAACATTAACTACTGTCTTTGTTGTGTCATAGTAACAACAGCATGAATACAGTTCATGCAATAAAATGTTGAATAGATGCATGAAAAAATGATCTGATCATGTTGTACAGGTGTATGTTTCTGTGCATTGGTGTCATTTGTGTGTTTCTGCGTGTGTGTGTGTGTGTGTGTGTGTGTGTGTGTGTGTGTGTGTGTGTGTGTGTGTGTGTGTGTGTGTGTGTGTGTGTCTGTGGGACTGCATGTAGCTATGCATATGAAGCATGCTTATGTCAAACATTTGTCAAATATGTTTGTGATGATGGTTACATCTGCTTGTTTGAAGGGAACAAGGTCTTCCTGTGACAGTTTTCCTCTCCCCAGCTCTCGTGGAGTTGCACTGACACCAGCACATCCAGTCCTCTGTGGCCTTCGGGTCATTCACATCACCTTACATGTTCTGGCTGGCTTTGCAGGGGTAATTGGTGCTCTCGCTTTATGCTCCTTTTTCTTTTTGCACTTTTCACATTAATTCTTTGTCATTTTTGGTAGTATTTTAGTTTAGACATGAAATTTGAGGGTTGTTCATCCTCCACCTGAATGATTAAGGTGTCTTGCTCAGGAGAGAAGACAAGGAATAAATAGCTCTCCATATCATCCTGAGATGTGATCACCACTTTTTCAGAGACCACATCCTCACTCAAAGTCAATCTTGGTCTATCCTGAACCATGGGCAGCTCAGATGCTGTGGGTAGCACGGCACTCTCTGTCGTGCTGCTTGGTACATATATGTCATTAGAGATTATGTTCTTGTTAATAGAGAACATCCCTTTGTCCCTGAATCCAGCCTGGGCATTTTCAATGCTAGAGAAGAACTCTATTTTTGGGAGCTTCTGCCCTGCTGTCCTCCTTGTCTACTTTTGCCCCTCCTTATAGCTAGCTGAAGGGCATGTGTGGTGAAAGATAGATAGGCCATCACATGCACATCTTTGGCTATTATCAGTTATATGAAGTCCAGATTGTAGACTTGGCTGTTGCGGACATGGGAGGAAAACATGGGGCCTGGGGCCATCTCTTGGCAGCCACTCTGTAAACGTCTGACCAGGAAGGGGTGACTGTTTATCCAGCCATTGTAAGAGACCCTAACGGCAACCACTATTTTAGGCAACTGCAATGCCACACCTTAGTCGCTTCTCTTTAAATACGACCATTGTGCAACTAAATGTTCCCACTGCACTGAAGGCTGTAAGGACTGTCATGGTCTCACCTTTTCCTCCAGCAGTTACTTCTCCACAGGGTTTACCCATCTCACTTTCACCCACACATGTGGAGCAGGCCAGTCTTATCATAATTCCAAAGATGTGATGGAATATCTTTGAATTCAGGTTACTCCATCAGATTCTCAGACTGTTGAAACCACATTCAGACCACCTCAGGGTTCAGTCTTGCTGCTCTTGCAGCAAGCCTCTGGTTTCCTAATGCTGAGGGCTGGAATCAAACATTCTGAAATCATTAATACCCAGCAGTGCATTTTACTTCAGAGAAGCCTTTGATATCACTGATCCGTGTATAAATGCAGTTCCTTGGAAATCTCTTCTTGTAAGACTGACCGGTTCTTTCTCAGATTACTCCGGCAGGTATTATTTTCTCCCACATGCATGGCCAGAGGCAGCAACTTTGCTGCTAATACATTTTTGCAAAGTGCATTAAAAAAACATTTGGCAGACATTTGGTGTCTGCCCTCTCTCAACTCTCTTGTTGACGACAGTATTCAACATTTTTTGCTTTATTGGTACGATTACTTATATTACTAATCACTATTAGCAGCTATGAATGAAATTTGCTGTCCTGCTCAATTACCATACGATCCCTTCGACGTACTTCATATAACATTCTGCTCCGCCCCCCTTGGCAACCTCAGAGCAATAAAAACTATCGTTACTTGTCAACTAGCAACAGCCCAAGATCAGTTATTTTGATTGGCTAGAATATTTAACGCGCTATGATTCCAACGTTATCTGGCACATTTTACATGATGGCCCAAACCCTACAAATGTAACCATAAACAATAACATACACTGAAAACCTAAACAATAAAAAAGGTCACCACCTGGATTTAACTAAGCAAATAGGTTTAAGAGCCTCCCAATGGATAATTACTGCATGGGTATTTATGTTTCAGCTGGCAACAAGTTATTTAACCCTAACTGATGCAGTCAGTAGCTTCTCATTTGTTAAACAACCGTCGAAAGACACATCCTATTGTCGTGGAAAAGCTGTTTCACAAGGGTCAAATTATTGGCATGCATCAAGCAGAGAAAGCATCTAAGGAGATTGCTGAAACTACTAAAATCGGGTTAAGAATTGTCCAGCGCATTATTTAAAAAGTGGAATGACAGTGGGGAAACATCTTCGAGAAAGGATCGGTGATCACTTCGAGAAAGTGATCGGTGATCACTTAAACGTGCGGTGAGATCAAATCGTAGAAAAACAACAGTAGAACTCAGGGATATGTTTAATAGTGAAAGTAAGAGCATTTCCACACACACAATGCGAAGGGAATTCAAAGGATTGGGACTAAACAGCTGTGTAGCCTTAAGAAAACAATTTGTCAGTGAGACTAACCGAAAAATTGCTAGAGAGCATAAAGATTGGACTCTGGAGCAATGGAAGAAGGTCATGTGGTCCGATGAGTCCAGATTTACCCTGTTCCGGAGTGATGGGCACATCAGGGTAAGAAGACAGGCGCCTGAAGTGATGCACCCATCATGCCTAGTGCCTACCGTACAAGCCTGTGGGGGCAGTGCTATGATCTGGGGTTGCTGTAGTTGGTCATGTCTAGGTTCAGCAACGTTATGTGTCCAAAGAATAAGGTCAGCTGACTACCTGAAGCTTGTGGAAACGATGTCACAGCGAATGTGTGCCGTAATCAAAGCTAAAGGCGGTCCAACGAAATATCAGAGTGTGTGTGACCTTTTCTTTTTTTTGGCCAGGCTGTGTGTGTGTGTGTGTGTGTGTGTGTGTGTATGTGTTTATATATATATATATATATATATATATAGTTCATAAAATTGTGTTGTAGCAACCTTTTGAAAGAAAATCTAGGTCTACATATGATCTGGCTGATATTTATAGGAAATATATTCCAAGCCAACATTTCTCATCGTACAATTTGTTTGTGGATTCGCCACTACCAAATGACCCGTGCTCATTTACGTGTATTATACCCGTGAGAAAAAAAACACAGACGTGTAGTGTATTCAGATCGTGTCCAAATATCATTATGCATTAATAACATTACATGATTTCCGTTTAGCCTCCGCAGTTAACCATGATACGCATTTTACGCACACTGGAACAATGAAGAGCTCTGATGGACTAAATAGATTCTTACTAGAATCATTGCATTTATTTACTTTTGTTTGCCTTACTCAAACAAACTAATATTTTCTAATAAATACTAACAACACGGGCGTCACAAGAAATATATGAATAGGGGAGCTACCCCCAGGAGAGTAGCAAAAATGAAAAAGAACCATCCATTCACAGGTGCCCTAAATGTTGCATTGCTTAAGTTTTTTTTTTTTTTTTAAGTAACGTTACATTAGCATTTGTTAATCAATCATCATAGTTTCTCTGTCAATTTCATTTCGGACATTTATAATAGACATTCAGATTGCGTATTTTTCTTTATGTTTATGATGAAGTTAGTCTTCAGGAACATTCTCTGACAGACATTCTGTCTCACAGTGCGACACAAACTGGTTGAGATTTTATCAAAGCATATCGATAGTTAACTTCGGGGGGGGGGGGGTGAATAAAGATCTGAGAAAAAGAACAAATTAGTCCATTAACACCTGCAAAGAGTGTCGAAATGTTTCATGCAGAAGTCGTTTCAGTTCGTATATATATATATATATATATATATATATATATATATATATATATATATATATATATATATATACATATATATACTCACATTAGCATTTGTTCATCGGATACCCAAAAGTATTTTCACTAACATGTCAATGTGATTTCATTTCCGACATTTGTAAGACATGCAAGTTTTGTATTTTCTTTACTTGATTCTTTACTCATATACTTAATACTTTACTTGTTTTCTATATTTATGTTGAAGTTACACTGTCTTCAGCAACATTCTCTGATCTGACAGAGATCCTCTGTCTCACATACCTCTGTCTTTGCGCGACAGAAACTGACTGAGATTTTTTTGCAAATCGATCAGTAACGTTATCACAGATTGAGCAAACATTAAATCTTTCTAATTGCGGTTCATGTTTCAGGGCACAACAAACCCTTCCAGGTCCTAGTGCCCCGTCCTCACTATATGGTGAATTTGGAGACACGGATAAGGTAGAATGAATGAGAAATATTTACTATTTAAATTAATAACGCATGCTTATTTGGTGAGCTAAAGAACATTTAGGGTGGGCTATAGCCCCCACTTAAATCAGGCCTAACCACGCCCATGGATAACAAATTAACGAAACGACGCTAGTGAATATAGAGTTTGACTAAGCTATCGCCAAATAAATTGGCATGCAATGATCGGAAGACTTTTTGAAGCGCACCGCGATCTTCACTCAGCCTGCCACGTTTTGGGTACGACATGGCGACTTGTGCAGTACAGCTGGTGAGCATAAACCGGCTGTGCCCAAATATGTTAGCATAGTTCCTTCAAAAAACATAGCAGGCAGTCTGAAGTTCTGTTGCTTCGTCAATTTACTTTCTGCTTGACATACCGAATAAATGTTCCTTCGGCATTTGGCTTGGTTATGCCCTCCAGTAATGCCAGACGAAACGACTATTTCGTTCCCTCTTCTTGACAGATTGATAAACGACCCAAGAGCAAGCCGGAGAAAAAGGAAGTACTGGTGGTGACCGTTATGAAGGAACCGCGTGCTAAGCATCCCTTACAAAATCGGTTTGTTCAAACATGACTTAGAACCTTTACAACAGCCCCCGAGCCCGACGTGGCGCACTGTTGTTTGCATGTTAATAGGTTTATTGCTTTTTAATTTTAATTTTATTTTATTTTATTTTTATTTATTTTTTTTTTTAGTTTAGTGGCTTGCAATGCAACGCAGTCGTGTTTTGAAAATTGTTTCTTTTGTTTAGGTGGGCTCTATGGTTTTACAAGAATGACAAAAGCAAAATGTGGCAGGACAATCTCAGACTCATCACAAAGTTTGATACTGTTGAGGACTTCTGGGGGTATGTTTGAAGTACTCTTTTTAAACTGCTATGAAGTAACTTGATGGATTATCTATAGGTTCTCTATGTATGGTTCAATTTATTGTTTTGTTTTGTTTTTTTTTTGTTTTTGTTTTTTGTTTTTTTTACTGTTCATCTGAAACTGCTGTGGAGAGTTACAGCATCAAATTTATGTTCTCTTGATGAGAACTGCTGCAGGCCCCGAGACTGTAGCTGTAGTCTTCAGACTGACAAAGATTGAGACTGAGTGTTTCAGGCTCCAGTGTTTAAAACTTTTAGGTCCTAAAATCCATTCCTAAAAAAATCCATGCACCTGATTTGCAGGGGCAAAGAAAGAGAAAACCCTAAGGATCTAACCTTCAAATGACCAGCCAAAGAGGCTTGTTTTTGTCGATCAGGAGAATTTCTCACTTCAATATGGATGAAGTGTCAGGGTCCTGTTTGGTTTGTGTGTATCTGGAAAAAGAATGAATAAAATGGCATTTGGATTAATAAATGTAAAAATATGCTTTTTTTAAAAGCTTTTTTTTTGCTGCAGGTTGTACAACAATATTCAGCCAGCCAGCAAGCTCTCATCAGGCTGTGACTATTCTGTGTTCAAGGTGAAGGATTTGCATTGAAATTGGTTTGTCATTTGTACTGCACATTGGGGTGGCATTGGTGTGGGTGTGTCTCAGCATGTGGTATGAATTGTTTTTTCGGGTGTATGTGTCGGCACAGCGTGCAGTATGAGGTTTGTGCCTGTGTGTTTGTGTGCAGTATGGGGTATGATGAGTTTGTGTCCCTCTGCAGGATGGTATTGAGCCCATGTGGGAGGACAGGAGTAATAAATGCGGTGGCCGCTGGCTGATCACCCTCTCCAAGCAACAGAGACACACCGAGCTGGACCGTTTCTGGAGGGAAACGGTCTGAGAGCACGTGCACAAACACCAGCGCGCACGTGCGCGCGCACACACACACTCACTCAAGGAACCTGAAGCATGTTCAGACCTGTAAGGTGTAATATTCAAATTTGATTTGTTCTGGTTTGTGTGCTCAAGGATATTCTCTACATGCGATTGCTTTCTGTAATATCAGTGCAGCTATGGAAAGATTTGGGAAGGTTAGCTTACTGAATATACTGAAACATGAATAGCAGTGGGAAATTTTAAAAGAACCCAGATTCAAACTGGGTTCCTTGGGCAAGCTGATGGGTTGAGGTTTTTATCAAATGCAGTGAACCCAAGAGGGACTTTTATGAATGTCCTAAATGAAATGTTGGAATTTGCACCTTCAGCACTAACTGTTATGAGTCTTGGTTTTAAGATGCCTTCTGTCACATGACCCCGGATTTGCTAATCACTCCTGCAGCTGCTGTGTCTTATCGGGGAGGGCTTCGGCCCATATAGCAGAGATGTCTGCGGCGCCGTTATTAACGTTCGTGCCAAGGGGGACAAAATTGCCGTATGGACCACCAACACTGAGAATGCTGAGGCTGTGACCTACATTGGGTGAGGGGCGGGGGACTGATGAAAATCTGTGTTTGTAACAGAGTCCCTTGAAGGTGTTTTTGGTAGATGGATTTATATGGCGTCGAGCACCAGGCATTCATGAAAGTTCACATCAGTGTTGTGGGAATTTGTCTTATGATTTTACACATCATCTTAGACTCGTGGATTTCTCAGCCAGATGTGGGCAGTTGGCTATCCAATCTGCTCTAAACAATAATGGTCATGGAAAAGGGATTTGTGCCTAGCAACCTAATGAAGCTAATTACCCATTACACCAAACGGCGCAGGGTGTTTGCTGCACTCCAGTGCTGCTTGGATATGCTGCAGTGTGTGTAGCACGCCATCAGACTATCAGGGGACATTAAAATATTTTGTAGAAGTCAGAGATGTATAACTTAAAGGAACATTTGATGGTTTTTGAGCAAAGGAGATTTAACTTTATTTATTAAAAGCTTCAGTTCACTATAACTCACAGGCAGGGAGTTAAGTTGCCTCTGTAAAAAGGTTCCTTTTGGTAAAGATTCATGATTTAAAATTGTACACCATTCTACACTTATCCTGGAACTGAAACCTTATGCTAAAACGCCTTCTGCTTTCTCTTCAGCCGCAAGTACAAAGAGACTCTTGGCCTCCCTGCAAAGCTTGTTATTGGATATCAGGCCCATGCAGACACAGCCACCAAGAGCAACTCCCTTACCAAGAACAAGTTTGTTGTATGAATCGACACGGTGGTGTGTGGGATGTGGCTTTTGTCGTGGTCGGACGGCTGCCGACGAACCTTGTCACGAGACGATTTTTGGGATTCCTTTGATTCACTTAGGGAATTTTTGTCAAGTTGAATAAATGGGCTGGGTGGAGGGAGAGTGTTGATGCACTGCGTGCCAGAGACCTTGTTGTAACTGAAGTACTGTGGTTTAAGTTATCCGTTCAAGTGTGTATTCTTTGCGAAGTTGGAAGCTACATTTGCTGGGGTTGTTCCCCTCTTTTTTTTTTTTTTTTTTTTTTTTTTTTTTTAATAATTAAAACTGATGAACCTTCTCTGGTAGTTTTGCTTTCCTTTTAGCCTTCATCACAAAAGGAAAGTGGTAACCTTAGGAGCAAGTATATGGAATGAGAGAAATGGAGAACACATTGTTAAAATACAATCCAGTCATTTTAGCATCCTGGAAGTCCTTCTTCAGACTAATGCTATTTCAGGGGCTTAACCATGTTAGTACATTCCAAAGCTATGGTCCAAGTTGTGCTTTAGGTTTTATGAACATTTGAGAGGTGTTTCTGGCTCAGAAATTGGGGTTTACCCTTATACAAAGGGGACATGGGCATGTAAAATGGGAGTGACCAGAGACTGGTTATAAATGCCTACAGGAAATGGACCGATCTCCTCTGGTTAATGTTTTACTGTGCCTAAAGGAAGAGAGAGCTTTACACTGAGTCAGACTACCCAGACTTAATTGAACAACTCAATAAAAATATCTCTGCAAGCTGACGGAGAGAGTGTACATTATGATCAACTGAAAATTTGCATTAGTGACCTTCTTCCCAGGGAAAATCAGAAGTAACTTTTTCAGGGATGATGGCGGTGATGACCAAGCTTATGTCTGTATCTTTATTCAGAACCGATGCATGTTAAAGCTTTTTTTGAACAGGGGTAAGATTCTTCTTTCTGGATAAATTCTTCTTCTTATTATTTTTTTCTTATCAGATCTTTTAGTGCATTTTATTTCCTTGCATATTTTGTTTAATTTGGTATTTAAGTTGGAATTCATTAAGATTTGACAAGACCCTTTCAGACTGTTCAAATTTGTTGATTGAACATTTTCAGTTTCTGCTGTGCAGTAGAATGATATTCAGTTCTGCAAATTGTGTGAAGTTTTTTCTGTTGGGGTTTTTTTGGTTTTTTTTTTTTTTGGTTATTTTTAGTATACTAGGTTCATATTTTGGGAGTCTCATTGTATCTAATACTGAAAATATCACAACTTGCTACTTGTTTTACAACCCATTTTTAAATGTATCAAATGTTAAGCATTGTTTGAAATCTGCACAGCATGCAGTCTTTTCCTTTGTATAATCAGATCCTCTATCTTTTTCCAGGGAGCTTTCCGGTAGGTTTCTGTTGAATTGTTAAGTCCTGTTGCTGCATATTTCCAGGGTTAATCAGCAAGATGCTGGACTGTTATTGCACCTTCAGTGGGAAGACGGGTTATGGTGAACACAGTGTTACACCCAGCACCCCCAGCAAGCAGGTCAGTGGTGCGAAACAAAGTACCCGTTGCTTCACATCTTTCTCACTCTGTGTTGGTAGACGTCACCCTCTTTTTTGCTGACCTCAGATCAGCTTTGTGTTTTCTATCAACTCTTGTTATGGTTTGACTAAGTCAAGGTGATACCGGGTCAGAGTTTTCTGTGCCTGTAGCCAGCATGCATAAGTCATTGGGTGGGGTGAACAAGTTTTATTGTGGGTGAAATGATGGGCTGGATGCTACTAAAAGCTGGAATGAAATAAAAGCCTAGTTAAAATAAGAGGGCTTGGGTGTGTCTTTTTGGTCTTTGCCACTGCAGGTGTGAAAGTTCATGAAATAATGGATTCTCAATTAATTTAATTTCAGACAGTAGGGATATTTTGACTAGAACAAAATGTCTTATTCTTTTTTATAGGATGATGTCACAATAAATTAGTCCAAAAAGTAGTTAAAAAGGAGACAGAGAGCAAGAGCAAACGCCAAGATTGAACACTCATGGACCAGTCTGTCTTAAGCGCATCACATCCACTTCAAACAATACCAGAGATGAAGACAGGACTGGTCAGTTCAGTGCCAGAGGAGAGAACACCACCAGAGAAGAGACTGACAGCCCCTCAGATAGATCCTACATCAGCTGTCTAGGGATGACAATGCAAGTCAAACCCATTGTGCTCATCACCAGTCACCTCTGATACAGATCTGTTTTCACTTTCAAACATATATTCATTTCACTTCTGCTCAAGCATTTGCATTTGATGCTGCTGGTGTAATAGAGTAACATCTGTATATTGTCTTCTGTAAATTGAATCTAATTAATTCAGTGGAGAAAACCAACATACTCTACTCTCAAAAGGAAAAAAAAAAAAACTCTTAAAAGCCCTTTTGGAGATGCCATTCAGAGCTGAGACCATGAGCTTTTACCTGAATTTCTATCTGCACTACCTTGTGCTACTGGGTTCAAGTTCTGGCGTTACTACCTATGGCCCCCAACAGAGGGCGCAGAAGACTGGTGACATACTGCTGGGCGGCCTCTTCCCCATTCACTTTGGAGTGGCCTCCAAAGACCAGGACTTGGCAGCTAGACCAGAGGCAACTGAGTGTGTGAGGTAGGTCAACGTGCCATTTTCTGTTGTTGTTGTTGTTGTTGTTTTAAAAGGACAAAGCAAAGTTTAGTTTGATATTCAAACATTTTCAAGAGCAGACATGGAAACACATTTGTATTTAAAATGGTTTTAAACCTGTTTCTTTTAAACTGATTTTTACCCCACTTAGTTTTAATTTCTTTAAATGGAGGTGCTGTCTGTTTCTATCCCAGATCATCTTTATGCTCTGATTTTTAAGATTTATCGGTTGGACTGAATGGTTCTTCCACTCACCTTCTGTGTTGTTCAGATATAATTTCCGTGGATTCCGCTGGCTACAGGCCATGATCTTTGCCATTGAGGAAATCAACAACAGTTCTACTCTTTTACCCAACGTCACACTGGGCTACCGAATATTTGATACCTGTAATACTGTCTCCAAAGCTTTGGAGGCCTCCTTGAGTTTTGTGGCGCAGAATAAGATTGAGTCACTGAACTTGGATGAGTTTTGTAATTGCACTGGGAACATCCCATCAACCATTGCAGTAGTCGGGGCCTCTGGATCTGCAGTTTCTACAGCTGTGGCAGACCTTGTGGGACTCTTCTATATTCCACAGGTGTGAAAGAATCACCTTTTGGTATTTTTATCTTTCATGAAATGACAGGTAAAGCTAAGTAACTTGGGGCAGTGTTGCTCAGTTGTTAATGTACTTGACAAGTAATCAGTAGGTTGTCGGTCCAAGCCCCACAACCACCAATTTGACCCTGTTGGCCACCTGAGCAAGGCCCTCAATTGCTCAAGTTGTATTCAGTCATAACTGTAATTTGCTTTGGGTAAAAGTGTCACCTAATGCTGTAAATGTAAGTAGTATACAGTATAAATGTAACCTTTGATGGAATGATGAGAATTTGAAGATTTTGGTGTTATAACATGGCAACTGACCCATGATCAATCAATAATGGTGCATCAGAATCCAACTATTCTTATAACTTTTGTGCTTTAGGTAAATTTAGTCTTTACTCCTCCTCTGTTCCTGCTTTGCATCATGTCCATCTTCTCCATCCTGTCCCATCAGATCAGCTATGCTTCATCTAGCCGCCTCCTGAGTAACAAGAACCAGTACAAATCCTTTATGAGGACCATCTCGACGGACGAATATCAGGCTATTGCCATGGCTGCTGTCATCGACCACTTCCAGTGGAACTGGGTCATTGCCATCGGCTCTGATGATGAGTATGGCCGGCCAGGCATCGAGAAGTTTGAGAATGAGATGCTTCAGAGGGACATCTGCATCGACCTGAATGTGCTGATCTCGCAGTACCTCGACGAAGCCGAGATTGTGCGCCTGGCAGACCGCATTGAAAACTCCACTGCAAAGGTCATTGCTGTGTTTGCAAGTGGGCCAGATGTGGAGCCACTGGTCAAGGAAATGGTAAGGCGCAATGTCACCGATCGCGTGTGGATAGCGAGCGAGGCATGGGCCATCTCCAGCCTGGTCGCCAAGCCAGAATACCTGGATGTTATGGGTGGGACTATAGGCTTTGCCTTGCAGGCAGGTCAGATACCTGGCTTCAAGGAGTTCCTGCAGCAGGTCCATCCCAAGAAGTCCGCTCATAATGAGTTTGTTCAGGAGTTTTGGGAAGAGACATTCAACTGTTACCTGGAAGACAGTCTTCGGAAGGTGGACAGTGAGAATGGCAGCACCAGCTTTAGGCCACTGTGCACAGGTGAGGAGGACATCACAACTGTAGAGACACCTTATCTGGACTATACTCACCTGAGGATCTCCTATAATGTTTACATAGCAGTTTATGCCATAGCTGAGGCACTACAGAACATTCTCACCTGTACACCTGGTAGAGGACTCTTCGCTAATGGCTCATGTGCAGATATCAGGAAAGTGGAGGCATGGCAGGTAAAGTGACCTCTTTGATCCAACCTGTTATGATATTTAAGCTAAACTGCTCCATAGTGATGGACAATTTTTTTTCTCTGCTTTGTCAGGATGGATAGTTAAAACGTTTTAAAAATGTGTTTATTAATTTGCTGCCAAAACCTGAATTGGTTTGGGCAAAATATTTTGGTTGGGAAGTGCTAACACAACACTAGCACTAAACTTAAGATGGGACTGAATGAGGAAACATTTCTGGAAGAAATAACTTATTGTAACAGCCTAAGTGCTGCAGGGCAGGACGCACAGACTCCCTCGACTGTGACATGTTTATTGAGTTAAGACGTAGACGACAGCAGTGGCACTCCCACATGAATACACACTTAATATTTAACAAAGATTATGAAAACATTGATTTTAACTACACAAACGAACATTACCACAACATCTACATAAACAATGACCAACAAGGGAGCACACACTGACAGCGGTTTAAATACAGAAAAACACTTTACACTAAATCCCGTGCGGGTGTGTGCTATCCCAAGGGGGGCATGGTTACAGATTGGACAACTGTGAAGCCCCCTGCACACAGCGGGCCATAACACGTGACTCGTGGGGGGAGGAGCATTCCATGACACTTATCTTGTCTTATTATTGGTCATTATGGGTGTATTTTCTTGAGTCCTTTTATAAATAATTTATTCTACTTGTTTGATTCTGCAGGTCCTGAAGCAGCTGAGGCACCTGAAATTCCAGAACAGCATGGGGGAGAGGGTGCGTTTTGACGAAAGCAGCGAACTCTCGGCCAACTACACCATCATAAACTGGCACCGGTCACCTGAGGATGGTTCTGTAGTCTTTGAAGAAGTTGGTTACTATATCGTACATGGCAAAAAAGGGGCCAAGCTCTCCATAGACAAAACGAAAATACTATGGAATGGCTATACGACTGAGGTGAGTCTAAAAAACGTGAGGATGGTGGACGTCAACAAAAAGTAGTTTTTTTATTCTTGCTTTTTTAATTCTTGTCTATTTCTTTAGAGATTAAACACAGCTCCAGGCTACAGCTCCAGAAATATTGTTTACTTCAAAAATAGGTTTAATGTACATGTTAAAAAAACAAACAAACCATTATATCAGACAATGATGATGAAAATTGAGTATATACTTGTTTCACACTTCTAGGTATCAGCATTGATTCCTGTATCAACACTATTCTAGTTCAATGATCTCTTGAGCTCTAACCTAATGTACTGATTATTACATTCTATGAGTAAATGACAAAGCACTTTCATAAGATGCTCTGAATATGTGTGTCTACTGAATGCTGTAAATGTAAAGAGTATGTCTGCTGGTTGTCTGTTGCCAGGTGCCATTTTCAAATTGCAGTGATGACTGTGAGGCTGGGACCCGGAAGGGAATTATTGAGGGAAAGCCTACCTGCTGCTTTGAGTGTACCGAGTGCTCTGATGGTGAATATAGTGACCATAAAGGTAGGTTAAAGAATTACCATAACATCTTTCATTCTCAACTTGAAACTGTTTGTATGTATGTATGTATGTATGTATGTATGCATTATTATTATTTTCTAGTTTTTGTAGTGTTTTTAATTTTTGTGCTTTTGAACGATTTGTAGTTTTGGTTTGACCATTTTCATTTTCTAACACTTTAATTTTTCTGTCATCCACAGATGCCAGTGTTTGTACCAAATGTCCCAACAATTCCTGGTCCACTGGAAATCACACATCCTGTTTCTTAAAGGAGATTGAGTTTCTATCCTGGTCAGAGCCATTCGGGATTGCTTTGGCGTTATTTGCTGTGCTCGGAGTGCTTCTGACCTCGTTTGTAATGGCTGTTTTTGTGCAGTTCCGGAATACGCCCATAGTGAAAGCCTCAAACAGAGAGCTGTCCTACTTGCTGCTCTTCTCCCTTATCTGCTGTTTCTCCAGCTCGCTCGTATTTATTGGTGAACCTCAGGACTGGACATGTCGTCTACGGCAACCTGCCTTTGGAATCAGCTTTGTTCTCTGCATCTCCTGCATTCTGGTGAAGACCAATCGGGTCCTACTGGTGTTCGAGGCCAAGATACCCACCAGTCTTCATCGCAAGTGGTGGGGGATGAATCTGCAGTTTCTCTTAGTGTTTCTGTTTACATTTGTGCAAGTTATGATCTGCGTGGTCTGGTTGTACAATGCCCCACCGGCAAGCTACAGAAACTACGACATTGATGAGATCATCTTTATAACCTGTAATGAAGGGTCCATGATGGCTCTGGGGTTTCTGATTGGCTACACTTGCCTGCTGGCGGCTGTGTGCTTCTTCTTTGCCTTCAAGTCTCGGAAGCTTCCAGAAAACTTCACAGAGGCCAAGTTCATTACTTTTAGTATGCTCATCTTCTTCATTGTGTGGATCTCCTTTGTGCCTGCTTACTTTAGCACCTATGGCAAGTTCGTGTCTGCAGTAGAGGTTATTGCTATTCTGGCCTCCAGCTTTAGCTTGCTAGCATGCATCTTTTTCAACAAGGTCTACATCATCCTCTTCAAGCCATCCAGGAACACCATAGAAGAGGTTCGATCCAGCACGGCGGCTCACTCTTTCAAAGCAGCCGCAAAAGCCACACTAAGGCAAAGCTCAGCATCAAGGAAGAGGTCCAGTAGTGTAGGTGGGTCCTCAGCCTCCTCACCCTCCTCGTCAATCAGCCTGAAGACAAATGGGAATGAGACAGCCACCCCTCCACAGAGGCGCAGCCAGAGGCAGAGGGTGAGCTTTGAGGGTGGAACAGTTAATCTCTCACTCAGCTTTGAGGAAACAAGAGAGAACTCAGTGAAACTGTAACACTGAGTAGCTTGATTGCCTGAGGGGCAATTCTTTGGTGCTTAAAATGGCTGCTATGTAGAAACTGTAGATGGTGATGAATGATTGCTTTGTTTGGTACAATGAAAATAAGTCTTTTTCCAGCCTCTGAACTTTAGTCATTTTGAATTTAGTCATTTAACAGAATCATGCTCTGTCAATCCAGCAACCATTTTGCTAGTCTCACATGATCTTCTATACCATTTAAAGGCATCAGGATTTCCAGAACAACAGCATGGATGAGTTCTAAGTTGTAAACTGTATAAACAATGGGAACAAAATCAGCATCCATATGTCTCTTAAGGCCTTGAATAGTTGTGTTGAATATTTTTAGCTTCTGGAAACATGGTTGTGTGGTCATTAAAGCAGTTTTCATATTCACGCATTAACTGAATGGCTTGACTGTTTCCCACTGAGGCATGTACTTGCTTAATGTACTTAGATTTATTTGACATTTATTTTATATATTGCATTTATATTAAGGTTGCTTAGCTGTTCAATTCTTTCCAATTCTGGCAACAGTAGCAGCTTGTACATAACTTTTGACCTTATTTGTACTTTTTTGAAAGCTGAGTTCAGTGTCAAAAGCAGATGAAGATGTTATTGTGATGTTAATGTACAGTCCTGTGTCATCCTGCTAATTTGATGCATCTGCACAAGTGCGTAAGAAACATGGGCATATGGGGCCTTTCTCTTCTGGGACACTTCTGATAGTTTAACAGCCATTTTTTCCGGGGTATAATTCTAAAAGTGCTACAATCACAAGATGTATCTGGAATTACATTTCTGGTCTTAACTTTTCTTAAGAGTTTGTTTTTAAACTGCAATGTATGTATATTATGCCTACTAAACATTTTTTGTCTTTTCTTTTATGTTTAATGCAGATAACTCCTAAGAGTGTCATGTGATCCTTTATACGAGAGAAACTTACAAAAAAGCTTCGATTAAAATCTGTCTTGCTGGCAAGCAATTTCAATGGTAGAACCTATATCTTCACTGTATGTTAGGATCACAAATTTCAAATTTTAATGAATTATGACTAGAAGTGACCAAAAAGCACAGGTCATCAGTATATTCATGGTGTCTGTTCCTATTGCTTCATATCGGGGGTTTTTTTTAGTTGTTTTCATTAGGCTTCATGTTAGGATTTTCTGGTTCCTGTTGAGTTGTAGTAATATCTGCAGTTGTAGTTGCAGTGTAGTGATACTATATAAATAAAATAAATACACAATAGATGTGTCTAGTGTAGTGATAATCAGACAAAAAATCACAAACATAATCTGGACATCCTTTACTACAGAGATATTAATAACTGCACTGTAGTAAACATGATTTCCAGAGAAAAGGGATGTTTTTACAGAGGTCTTTCACCAACTGTGCAAGCAATGTTTCTAAAGTTCTAGGAGGTGAAACCAGTTTATGTTGTTCTTTATTTCCTTAATTGTCATAGCAACAACTGGCAATACACAGGAATGTTAATGTCTATTAGTATTAAAATGCCTAGCCAGTGGAAACAGCAAACTATAACTCTAATGGTCATAACATTTTAATGTTCAACAAAATGACCAGCAACCATTCTCTTGGTTTCTCCAGTGTAAAGATGGTTACTTCTCTTGCAAAAGTAAACAACAACTACAATAATCCATGAGCAGGAATGGGTGATAATTGGTTCTTTTGTGCTATATATTTACTTCACATTTACTTCACAAATGTCTTTGATGGGTTTTTTTTTATTTTTTTTATCTCATCTGTAGGAGATTAGTGGAGGCTCCTTAAAGAGAGATGTGGTCTCTGCCTCATCCTGGAGGATTCTGAAGTGTTTAAATATTAACATTACCCACTGATTTATTTGTAGTTGATAAATGAGCACCAAATGAATTCTTCTTGTGTTATCCTCATGCCAGGACACTCAATATATATTCCAGACCTGGGTGTTATTTGGAGAAAGAAGAAATAGGGTTGGAGCTCCTCACATGAGCATACAGCACCAAAAATTACATCAAAGCATCTCAGAGTGTCTCAGAAATACTGTGGCTATAGATAGCAATGTTATGTCTGATGCTGAGTCTTGTGTCAAACTCACTAGACTGGTTTCCATGGCACACAGTGCTGAGATTTGCTCTGTGTGATTTATGACGTTTGAACCCCCTTGGTGCGTCATTCAGCAGTGACTCACCCAACTAGTTTTGGTTTGAGGGTTGAGCTTTGAAATTTGTCAGGATTCAGGATATTGAAAGACCTTGAATTGGGGTATTAATAGTGGGTTATATAGTAGGTGTCATTTGTCATTCCTTTCAGCAGCATTTCTATAGTTCATTGATAGAACCTTTATATGTATATGGTTACAAAACATATATTAACCAAACATCTATTTATCAGTTTATCAATAATGTCATGGTCAAGACACATGAACCTTTAAGAAAAATGCCATTTTGAAGTAAAATCTGTGTCTTTGGAGAAATAGGAGCACTTGAGGTAGGTGATGAGTCAAACAAAAGGGACTCTAATATTTAAGATCAAATCGCCCCAAAATTACGTTTCATTAATGATAAAAATAATAATAACAATAAAATTGTATTCATGTATAATATAGCCAAGTGATAGTTTTGCCCATTTACCATTAGTTTGACTAATCGGTTCTATAACCAAAATATTAAAATAAATTACCAAAATGTGGCGTTTTAATAAGTAGCTGTAAAAAAAAGTTGTAAAATAGCATATTCAAAGCCGTTTCATTTCTTTTCTTGCCTGATTTGTTGGGGGGGGGGGGGGATTTTTGGTACAAATATGTACAGGTTTTCCATGTTGGCTTTCGTATTGATGGAAATACTGCGCCTTTTCAGGTAACGTTGCTCGTTTCACGGAGCTCTGTCTACGGCTTGTGACGCGGAGCCCCGCCCCCTCTGAGAGGGGCACGGTGAAGGGAGCCAGGCTGTTTTAACGTCAGAGTTCGCCGAAGCAACGTTTCACTTGGCGCTCCCCCTTTGAGAGAAGAACATATAGTTGCTGGAACGGGCCAGGTAGGATTTCTGTCTCAGGGATAAAATATTATCTGTGTTCACGCTACTGCAGATGGTCACCTGCCCAGTTAGCTAGTTAGTAGCAATGACATTAGCTGAAACAGTGAGTGTAGTGTATAATAACGTTAGGTGGTTAGGGAGCTAACTGTTTAGCTATCTTATGTAGCGTTAGCTAGCTAGCGGGCTAACTCCTTCTGGTTGGATAGCGAATTTATTCAGGATAATTTAACCTACTGCCTGAGTACACTGATAAACAAGATTATTAGCTAACTACATAAATTAGCTAACCAACTAGCTAGTTATTTTATCTTGCTCGTATGGGATTTTCAGTCTTACTGTCTGCTAGCTGTAAGGTCCAAAGGCAGCTTAATATGCTGTCAAAGATAACTACTAGATCTGTTATCTGCCAAAAGATTTCTGATGGGTACCTAAGTAGTTTGACTGTGAGTGGAACACTGGCCCAGGTTTCCTATTAGACATGAATCTGGAATATTGCTCTGGAAAAGAACACTATGCAAATATATTGTAGGGTATTGTTTATTAAACTGATGTTGTCTAACAAACTCTAGTACGTATTGTTTATTGCACTTATAATTGTCTAAGATAGCGCTTATGTATTTTGCACTTTTAGGCATTGATCCCTGTATTTCTACAGTATTCTAGATCATTGGTATATTGGACTCTAACCTACTCTACTGGCTAGGATGTACTCTGAGTAAATACAAAGCACTTTTGTAAATCGCTCAGGATTAGAGCAGACGCTAAGTGCTGCAAATGTAAATATATATTTTTATTTCTAAATGAGTACTGTTAAAATTCATGGGTGCATGAAAAAAAATGTAGCTTGTTAAACTTTGTATACTTATATAATAACAGCATAGAAACATGTCAATAATTTCTAAAAATAAATTAGACAACTTTGCTTAAATCATGTTGCAAAAATGAGTATACCCTTTATTCAAGAAATAAGTAAAATAGTAGTACTTAGTGTGTCCTCTTTTAAGTACGGTACTGACCTTTCTTGGAACAGAGTGTAAAAGTTTTTGACACATTTTCTCGTCTGTCATGATCAGCTCCTGAAGCATGACCTACTTGATACCTTTGATGCTTAATGGGGAGTGCAGTGGAACGTGTCTCCAAAATTCCCCACAGGTGCTTAGTAAGGTTGAGCTTGGTTGAGATTGAGTGAGGATGGGGCCAAGTGTGTCAAATGACATCACCTCGTTTTTCCATTGTTATGTTGAAGAAGTGCTCGGCGATCCTTGCTGTGTTGATAGGGTAGCATCTTCTCTGTTGAGGTTTTGTAGTACATCTGGGAATTCATGACGCCATTGATGAAGCACACTTTTAGCAGTCATATATCCCCATGTAAGAACTTTACCACTGCCATACTTCACTATTTCTTACTGTGTGTGATGAAACAGTCACCCCTGTTTGGTTTGCCACAGATTTTCCAAACCCTGGGTCACTTGCTTGGCGATTCTCCTGCACTTTTCTCAGGTAAACTTGCTTGTCATGAGGTGAAAGCTTATGGCTATGGCCTTGTTTCAGGGACCTTGTCAATAGACCATCTTTTTAAATATTGCTATATGGCTTTTGTTACTTGTGTTCTGTCTTAACAGTACCATTGGAACCAAAGGGGACAGTTTATGCTCCATGGAGGTGGTCATGTTAAAATAGACTTAGTATAGAATCTCTTGAACATTCAGGCCATTAGTTATCAATATAATGGCTGTTTCATCTGTGAAGAAGAATCATTGTAAAGATAAATTGTTTTTCCTTTAAGTATCACTGATAACTGTCAAATAATTACACCTGTTTGAGTATTATAGTTTAACCGACTCAACCGCTGATCAGTTAACCTTAACTGGCACCTGAAAACATTTTATTAAGTTGTATTTTTTGTAACTTTTAGAAAGGTGTACTCATGTTTGCAATATTGCCATTTATTATTTGGATAAGAAAATTGGTAACTGATAAACCAGTGTGGAAACATTTATGTATTGAACATTACATCAAATAGGAACCTTTAAATATGTAGTTTTGGAAAGAGAGTAAGTAGGAAAGAGAGTGAAGACAAGTGTCAATGGAGTGCTGTTGTCCTCAGAAGGGACTTTGAGAAAGGTGAACGGTTATGCTGTGATATATCTCATGAATGTGAAATAGTACTCGCCAGACTTGTTGGTCAGGACACTTTCTCTTTCTCTTTTCACAGCTTGTGTGGCCAGAAGCACTCCCAGCTCTGCGTTTCTGCATTGTTCGCAACTGTACGGTTGAATTTATTTGCATCAAATTTACAAAATGACTAGTGGAAAGAAATACGGAGACGTTACTACAAGCCACTCCTCACTAGCTCTGAGAGTTATTTATTAGCTAGTGTCAGAGGAACTTTGTTACGCTGCACTTTTTGGGCTTGTGCACGACATCAGCAGATGTCCCTCCCCAGGACTCTGTGTTGTTTGTCGGTCCTTTTGCGTGTGTGTTCCCACGGTGCATCCTGCTGAGCCTCCAGCCATGGCCCTCTGTCCCACCATGTTCAGGCTCTTGCGAAATACCAAGTGTCTGCTGCTCCTGCTGGCCCTGTGCCTGTGCATTCTAGTGTGGATTTCGACGTTCAGTAGCGGGCCGCTGAAGGCCTTGATACCCACTCAGGTGCAGGAGTTGGAAAGGACGTGGTCAGAGGTGGAGGCAGGTCCAGATCCAGGGCAGGGCACGTCCTATGCCCCCCTGGACCTGATGATGACCAAGGACAGAGAGGAGGAAGAGGTTCCCAAAGCACCCTGCCCAGAGGAATCTCCTCTACTCCGTGAGTGCTCTCACAATTGCTTTTTAAATAGCCATATAGCTTTACTCTCCTTATTTAATTTTCTCTTCTTTCAATGCCACATCTGGAACTAGAAACTGTTTTTTATCCTTTTTCTCAAAAATGACAATGCTGCCCATTGTGTAGTTCATAAAGTTAATTATTTCACAGACAAACACATTATAATATGCAAAATGAAATGAGCAGCATCAATACATTTCAATATTGCCTCTTGTGTGTCTGTTTTATATGCACAGGCGGCTTTTGCCATCTCATTTGAATTCACTAGATTTCCTTTTTTATTTAAGAATTTACATTTTGAATGCATATTTGACCTGCTGAAATAAATGCATGTATTCTGTAATTTAACAATTATAGACAGGTTTGTACTGTTAAAAAGTCAAGATGCTCATAAAACAAGTACAGTAATTATGTACCTATGAGTGTGGCTGGGTGGGGTGGGGTTTTTCTGTTTGTTTGTTTTTTTGTTTTTGTTTTTGTTTTTGTTTTGTTTTTTTTGGGGGGGGGGGGGGTTGGTTTTGGTCCTATAGTCCAGGGAATTCAGTAGATAAGATAATTGATGACAAGTGGCACACAGATTCCCACATGCCCATAGCTGTCAGTAACACTAAGAGGAAGCCGAAACAGGATAGTGTGGCTCCCCTTTAAGTGCTGAGTCTCACATCCTGCTGAGTGAATGTAATTGTTTACCCATTACAGGCCCCTCTGCAGCTGCTTCAGCATTGGGCTTTGGGAATGCATATGGGCCTCCGCTCCCACTCACTTGCTCTGTGTTTGAGTTCACTGTGTGCTGAGATCTTGGACCATGTGTATAGAGACAAACCAGGCAATTTAGCTTAAGTGATAGTGTTCCTAGCCTTCTCTGTGCATTGTTTGTGTTTAACTTTGAGATTGTTGTCTTGTGTCTCTCTAGTTCTTTTGCAAGAGTGGCATTTATGTTTGCAATTGTTATCCCCCATGCCCAGTTTAAACTTTGGTTTTACAAATATGCTGTTGTTGTTCAAGGCGGGCCATTGGCATTGTCGTTTGAGCCGACGCTCATGCTAAGTCAGGTGGCATGGGAGAACGATGCTGTGATTGAGGGGCAGTACAAGCCTGATGACTGCGTGGCCAGGCAGAGTGTGGCTGTGCTCATCCCACACCGGAACCGGGAGAAACATCTCCTCTACCTGCTGCACCACCTGCACCCGTTCCTGCAGAGACAGCAGCTGCATTACGCCATCTATGTCATTCACCAGGTGTGCAGCTTGGGGTGCAGTTGAGAAGTTTGAGATGAGCATAGCAGTTGCTTTTATTTTTATTGAGGCTTAGACTGTTGTTAGGTTCATGTTGTTAGGTTCGTGAGTTTATACACTCATATAGATACAAAACCTGTGTGTATCTGTGGCTGTGTGTGAGTGTTCTCCATGTAGGCTGGTGAAGACAAATTTAATAGAGCTAAACTGTTAAACATTGGCTACTTGGAGGCTTTGAAAGACTACAGCTGGGAGTGCTTCATCTTTCACGATGTTGACCTTGTCCCTGAGAATGATCACAATCTGTACACATGTGACCAGCAGCCCAAACACTTGGTGGTGGGCAGGAACTCCACTGGTTACAAGTGAGTATGGGGAGGGTTGGTACAGATCATCCAACATTGTCATGACAAGTGTGCAGTGTAATTAGAAATTTAAGCATGTAAGAATATAAGTCCTATATCCTGTTGGACTGTGTCAACAACAAACAAATACCATCACTGTGCAAACATCCCCATGAAATGGCCTGAAAAGCTGTAGTTCCTGTGTTGTCATATGGATTCTTTCAGGCTGAGATATAAAAATTACTTTGGGGGTGTGACAGCCTTGTCAAAAGAGCAGTTCCTCAAAGTGAATGGCTTCCCCAACACATACTGGGGATGGGGCGGTGAGGATGACGACCTCCGGATACGGTAACAAACAAGCCGCCAATGAGCTCAGTTCGTCGGCTCAGTGTTTTTTTTTTGTTTTGTTTTTTTAGCACTTTAAAAACCGCTCAGGCTTTATGGTGCACTTGTTTTTTAGGGTCCGTCTGCAAAATATGTTGATTTCAAGGCCACCCAAGGCCATCGGACGCTATACCATGGTCTTCCACCAGAGAGACAATGGCAATGAGGTCAATAAAGACAGGTCAGTACACCCACATGTGGTGGAGTAATGGACAATAACACTAAAGCAGTCTTAAAGTTGTTCTCCCCAAGCCTGATTCATGGCAAAGCAATGGATATTGCAGTGAATGCCTCTTAAGTTCCCTGTGACCCACATTGTTTGACTTTTTGAACTTTTCAACTTTGACAATTTATATTATGGGGTTTATCTGAATTAACATCGGAATCATAGAGACCAGGAACAGGGAAGTCTGCAGATAAGTGCAGTCTATAGACCCTGGGAGCAATCTACTTCCTTGTTGCATGCGTGTTTTGTGCATTCCCTTCACTGAAGCACTGAAACAGCAGTTCAGCTCAGTGCAATAAATTTCCTTCTCTTGCCTAGCACACCTGGCTGTGTTACTCATTTTTCTGAAGAATTTTATCTGTCTTATTAGACTTATTGAACTGCATGTGGGTAGGTTTGGACATACTTAGTGCTCATCGATTTCTCTGCCACACACAGGATGCATCTGCTGTCCAAAACTCCGCAGACATGGAAGAAGGACGGACTGAACTCCTGTTCCTACAAGACCCTATCGGTAGAGAGATCTGCTCTGTACATCAACGTCACTGTGGACATTGGCAAGCCCCCTGCCCAGCATTGAGGCTGGTCTACGGCTGCCCCTCTCGTCTTTTAGTGTGGACTGAATTGGACGAACAGTGTGTACAGTGGTTGAGCCAGTGTACAATTCCAGCACTGCCAGTGCAGCAGCACTCACAGAGGATCTCTGTGATAGGACTTTTATTTTTTGACAGATGCAGTAGAGTCATATAAATGTATGCACATTTTAGTTATAGTTAAAAGATATGTGCACACAAATCTTGCACTGTAAATTTCAATGTAATCTCTATTTTACATTTCAGAGTAGCAAATCAGGTATTGTTGCACCTTTCTTGATGCCAGGTAGGGTTAGGGAAAATATTATTTTCAACTTTGTATCATGTAAAAGGTTTGTCAGCTTCTTCTTTTTTACTTAAAGATTCACTGGATGATGATGATTGACCTATAGGTGCCTAAACATTTGCACAGGACAGAGTTTCGTTGTTTAGTGAAATATGTAAGGGAGAGGTGCATGACGGGAGAAGTGGGTGTGATTTAGTGATCTGCAGAACTAGTATTTGATTGTTAAACCTAGCTGGATGTGCCCCAGGGTTGTCATCAGGCAGCATTATTTTGGACACTAATTAGCCTTGGGTGCAGGTGTAGAAATGAGCTACTTTTAACTTTGGGTCAGTGTCAGAGTGAGGACATTATACAGGGAGATGTTTAGAGGTCTGATGGCTATGAGTCTCCATTAATAAGGAAACCAAAACATAAGACTGACTTGTTGCTATTGTAGGCTATATTATACTTCCTACTTGTGCTGTAGGAAACCGTTGACAACTTTTAAATCTACAGCCTTAGCTGAAATGACGTATTTATGAACAGAATCATTTGGATGCCATGATACTGTGGACTTTTTCCACACACTTAAGTGAACGAGTAGTAACATTTAAGTAACAAATTTGGCCTGTAAATCAGAATTTGTTAGTTAAATGTTTATCTCTTATTGCCGTTTAATGGATGGCTAAACATTTTTAGGTGCACTACTGTCCACTGAATTGGTCTGTGGACTGCTTAGATATGTTTTTAAGTGGCCAGTGAAGCAGTAAGTGATTTTTGATGGGTTGAATTGACATTGACATGCAGTTATGAATGCTATATCCTCTCCAATGATAAAGGAATTTGTCTTTTTACTTGGTGACTGTTTAATTTTTGACTGAGACACGGTTAGTGTTTCTGTGAGATTTTCTTTTCAGATCTGTCTATTTATCTGGCATAGAAATGGAGTTTGCCCAATTTACAGTTTGTATGTTTGTTTGTTTTTCCTTGATGTTCAGACTGTTGTAGTAGTTGCAAAATGTTTCATGTAAGTACAGTGCAAGCCTAATGATGGTTTTGTTTTTAGATTTTATTTTTACAATTTCAGGCAAATTACTTTTACATTTCTTTACCAATGCACTTTCCAGCAACATCTCCAGCATGGGTGATGGCATTTTATTTTCTAAGAAAGAAGAATCCAAGTTCAAAAATGGCTTCCAGTATGGTTTCAGATATCCACTTTACTTTTTGTCATCTCATTGGAGTAGAGAATCTCGGTGTATCTTACAGAGTCAGAAGCCACACAGGCAACTTTAAAATGTGGTTTAAGCAAAGTGTGTGATGGTTTAAGCAGGATTGTATTTGTAAGAAGCTAACATAAGCATTACCCATTAGCTACATTAGCCTTGCTGTGTCTGTGCAAAAGTAAAAGATCAAAATCTGGACTCTGGACATCTCTTAACGAAGCCTTAAAGGATTCTTCCTAGCAAAGATTTACTGTTTAAGATGCCACTTATGAGTCCTAGACTCTCCAATAGAAGGACCTCCAAGCACAAATGTACTAGTCGTTCTGGACTTTGATTTAGTTATAGTTAAAAGATATGTGCACACAAATCTTGCACTGTAAATTTCAGTGTAATCTCTATTTTAGATTTCAGAGTAGCAAAACAGGTATTGTTGCACCTTTCTTGATGCCAGGTAGGGTTAGGGAAAATATTATTTTCAACTTTGTATCATGCAAAAGGTTTGTCAGCTTCTTCTTTTTTACTTAAAGATTCACTGGATGATGATGATTGACCTATAGGCGCTTAAACATTTGCACAGTACAGAGTTTCGTTGTTTAGTGAAATATGTAAGGGAGAGGTGCATGAGGGGAGAAGTGGGTGTGATTGAGTGATCTGCAGAACTAGTATTTGATTGGTAAACCTAGCTGGATGTGCCCCAGGGTTGTCATCAGGCAGCATTATATTGGACACTAATTAGCCTTGGGTGCATGTGTAGAAATGAGCTACTTTTAACTTTGGGTCAGTGTCAGAGTGAGGACATTATACAGGGAGATGTTTAGAGGTCTGATGGGTATAAGTCTCCATTAATAAGGAAACCAAAACATAAGACTGACTTGTTGCTATTGTTGGCTATATTATACTTCCTACTTGCGCTGTAGGAAACCGTTGACAACTTTTAAATCTACAGCCTTAGCTGAAATGACGTATTTATGAACAGAATCATTTGGATGCCATGATACTGTGGACTTTTTCCACACACTTAAGTGAATGAGTAGTAACATTTAAGTAACAAATTTGGCCTGTAAATCAGAATTTGTTAGTTAAATGTTTATCTCTTATTGCCTTTTAATAGATGGCTAAACATTTTTAGGTGCACTACTGTCCACTGAATTGGTCTGTGGACTGCCTGGATATGTTTTTAAGTGGCCAGTGAAGCAGTAAGTGATTTTTGATGGGTTGAATTGACATTGACATGCAGTTATGAATGCTATATCCTCTCCAATGATAAAGGAATTTGTCTTTTTACTTGGTGACTGTTTAATTTTTGACTGAGACACGGTTAGTGTTTCTGTGAGATTTTCTTTTCAGATCTGTCTATTTATCTGCCATAGAAATGGAGTTTGCCCAATTTACAGTTTGTATGTTTGTTTGTTTTTCCTTGATGTTCAGACTGTTGTAGTAGTTGCAAAATGTTTCATGTAAGTACAGTGCAAGCCTAATGATGGTTTTGTTTTTGGATTTTATTTTTACAATTTCAGGCAAATTGCTTTTACATTTCTTTACCAATGCACTTTCCAGCAACATCTCCAGCATGGGTGATGGCATTTTATTTTCTAAGAAAGAAGAATCCAAGTTCAAAAATGGCTTCCAGTGTGGTTTCAGATATCCACTTTACTTTTCGTAATCTCATTGGAGTAGAGAATCTCGGTGTAGCTTACAGAATCAGAAGCCACACAGGCAACTTGAAAATGTGGTTTAGGCAAAGTGTGATGGTTTAAGCAGGATTGTATTTGTAAGAAGCTAACATAAGCATTACCTATTAGCTACATTAGCCTTGCTCTGTCTGTGCAAAAGTAAAAGATCAAAATCTGGACTCTGGACATCTCTTAACGAAGCCTTAAAGGATTCTTCCTAGCAAAGATTTACTGTTTAAGATGCCACTTATGAGTCCTAGACTCTCCAATAGAAGTACCTCCAAGCACAAATGTACTAGTCGTTCTGGACTTTATGTAATAGCTAATAGTTGGCTAATGAAGAAATCGAAATCTTTCAATAGAAGGTTCCATTTTATAATCACCTACAGTTGTTTACTCCAGGCCAATAGCCATCTTTAACTACTGCAAAAATTTAGTTCAGAACAGCAAAAAGGAGCAACCAGCTCCTTCTGTATCTGAATGTGTGTCTGTGTGTGCAGCTCATATTTATAAAAGTGAAATATGGATTTATAATCTCTACAAGATCTTTTTGCTGCTGAGAACAATTTGAAGGAGATTCCATATCATGGGTAGAGGTGAATTTTGTGTGATCCTCTACTTCAAATGCCTTATTGTTATTTACATGATTACCTTAATATATTTTTTTTTTCTTAGAATTAGACCAATCTTAAAATGTCATTTTAGTTCTGAATATATAACGTGCAATGAAATTTTGTCTCAGTTGACTCATTTTAATAATCATAAAGCACATTTGCTATTTTTCTGAGTGCTGCACATATTTTGGTTACTGAATGTCTGTTATTTTACATCATTACATTAGGCTAAATATAATATAAAGGATAATCAGCTATTTCTGTGAAAGATGCAGACTTATAATAGATCTTGATCGTCTGATCTGTTTTATTTGACTGAGGACATATGCCACAGTAGTGCTAAACCACAGTTGGTTAGACAGCTTAAATTCTCTCACTTCTGAGTCTTTTACTTTGTTTATGTTTTATATAGCTTTGCATAAAAACCATTGCTTTGGAAGAATGTAGTGTTTTTGTGAAACACTTAAGATTAAACACGTAAGCAAAAATACCTATCGGGTGGTGGGATTCTGGAAGGTTTCAATAAATTATTTCATTGATATGCATGTTTGTTGGGAATTACTTTAAACTTGTATGTATGTAGGCCTGTTGGACATCTGTGTAGATTCCTGCTTGTTCTTTGTCTCTGATTTGGCAAGAATCCTGTCAGAATTGTTTAGGCAGTTTCCTGTAGTGTAGGTGTTCTCTCACACTCTTGCGTGCTCTGTCATCATGTTGTCTGTTATTTCTGTCTCTGTAAACTGTTCTCTCTCTCTTACTCTCTCACAGCAACTCAGATGTGAGTTGCTTTTCTCGCCTTCTAGACTTTCGTGAGGTCTCTCTTTCTCTATGTATGGTGATGTGTGGAAAAGGGCATCTCTTCTGGAGCTGGATTCCAGCTTGGATGCCTCTGCTGAGGTAATTGCTATTGAGAGTAAACCAAATATCAAGCTTCACATACCAGACATGCAGTGGGAGGTACAGTGTTAGTTTTCTCACATGTTCCTGGTGAAAATCAGTGACAAAGCATCTCAAGAACAGTTAGTGAATAATTGACTGAAAAAAACAGTTGGCTGTTTATCATGCAAATTTGAAGCAAATAGCAACTTTGCAATAACATTTAGAGCCCAATGTGGTAACATCTGATGGATGAGTGAGGTGTGGGCCAAGTAATTAAGATTGTGTGGGTACTGTGGGTCTTTCCATGGTATGTGAAAATGATACATGTAATTGAATTTTCACCACTGATTCTGCGTCACTGTGTACTTTCGCAGAAGTGCTTGCTTTTTAAAGTCATAGTCATGCATTTCAGAACTGGAAAGCGGTGCTCCCGACCGTGTCAGTTGGAACCAAATCGGATACAAACAAAAATGGCTTGGGACCTTCGCTATGCAGTTTCAGTCCAGCAGGTGGTGCTGGCGTCCAAATATAGGTCAGCACCAATTAAGTCTCAGGTATTTTTCAAAAGCTCTGCTCTAAAGGCAGGGTGAGGAGCAATCCCCAATCCACGTATGAGGGTTTGTTGAGCACCCTCTGGTGGACGGTAATACTAATCTGCATTACAAGACAAACCGAGGCTTTGAGCTCCAAATGAATACCAGTTAATGTGTTTATTTCATATCGCTCTGACTTTACTCTGATATCAGTTCACCCAACAGCAGAAGGCAAGTTATTTCTTAGAAGACTGCATACGTTTTGTCCAAAGGTAAAATGTTTTGACCATTGCTTAGAGAATTTGGTATTACATCATTGGACAATCTAGGGTCCATCCATCATGGCCACCCAATTGAATCGGTCCTTTGTTGAGGCTGGACATGTGACCCATAACTGCGCTGAGAAGAGTAACCTTTGGCACGCGTTACGAGGCATGGACATGGAAACGGACACTTGATGATGGAGCAGGATTCTGTTCTCACACTCTATAAACAGCGGTGGGCTTTTCTCCTGCATGAAGCAGCTCTTTCTCAGACTCCAGCGTTACGGGGGGTGGAGGCTGGTATCACTGAACCTTTTACAAAAAAGGTCTGGATGGGTAGCATACTTCAGCCTGTCGGAACACTTCAGGCTGCACTTTAAGATGAGCGGGCTCGATCATCCTTGTATTAAATAATGAACCTTGTTTTTATACCCCCCCCCCCCCCAACTTTTACAGTTTTATGTGACTCTAATGTGTTTCACATTGTATAATGATTTAACTCAAAAAATGTTTACAACAGTGCACATCTGCATGGTTTGTCTTCCACTGGACTTTTTTTTAGTACAAAATCTGAAACGCACAATGCACGGATTTATTTTAATTTCAATAAACAGCATCTAACAGTCATTGTTAAAAACATTCTAGCCTTATAGATTTAATCCTCAATTAGTGAAAACGGATGAAAATCAACAGTGTCCGTTCCCACTGTACTTCTGTCTGGCGACAAGATGCCTTTTCAAATGGTCTGGCATCAGTTTTCTTTTTCAAAACCAATCTCAGCTCTCAGCATAAACTATTATCAATGAAATATCAAAAATTGCTCTCAGATCAGTTTACAAAGGGGGCAGATATTTCCAGTGCTGGCCCTTCGTATGTGACAGGGTGATGTCATCTTCCGTCCTGTGCAGCAGAAAGGGCTTATTGTCCACAGCAGGGAGGGAGGTACGCGGTCAGAGAGACGTTGTCTGGTTGAGCAGTGATAAAGAGCACTGGGGAAGAAACCAGGAATGCCTCAGTTTCTGCACCCAGGCCTGATCCCTCAGCGCCCAAATGACTGAATTCACTGACGAACGGTATTTCTCGCTGTGGTGGCAGCATTGTGAGAAATGAACTCTTTCAGTTTGAAGTTCACACACTTTGTGTGTGTGTGTGGGGGGGGGCAGGAACTGCCACATGGGCTGTGTTCCTGAGTAATACATGTTTCCATAAATGGCTTCTTGTCTCTATTTGATAAAGCCAGGGTCAGCCTTCAGATGGGCTATACATGTTGAAAACGTTGCATTTCTCTGCACCACAGACAGATAGATACAAACTTTTAAAAATCTATCAATGTACAATGTGTATCAATTTTCCATTCCTGACACTTCTATTTCCATGTCTAAGAAAATGTTACTGCATGACTTTTAATAAGAAAGGCAATATGTGCTGACCCAGTGCAGTGCACTTTCTTACAAGTCAGGTGCCATAAGAATAGATGCGTCACCGTCATGACAGTCAGGACCTGGAAGTAGAGTTCATCCAGCGAGAGCGTGGATGTACATACATTTTGGAAGATGCAGTGTTATCCTGATGTTATTGCAGTACCCTGAGCAGAACTACCAGTGGCTCCATCTTGAATGGAACCTACAGGAAAATGGCTTATGTGATCAGATTTGGATAATGCTTGCTGTCCCCAAAAAGCTTTGATTAACTCTTAGCGAAACTTACAATTACTACTAAAACAGTAAAAATATCGTAAATGGTATTTACAAATTTTCACAGAAGGATAAATCAAGGTGTCTCTGTTTGGCATCAGCTTTATTAGGCTGATCTGGGAACAGTGTTGGGGATTGGGGGACTATGTTCCTGTCACATTTAAATGATAAGTGTGGGATCTGGAGGGCACCAGATGACTCCCCTGTCTGTCACTCAGACTTCCATTAAATAGATCTGCCGATTAAAGACAAACGTGTGTGTGTGTGGGTGGGTGGGTGGGTGGGTGTGTGTGTGGGTGGGTGGGTGGGTGTGTGTGTGAGTGACAGGACATTTGGGCTCTTTAAATGAAGTGTTCATCTAGTGCAAGTTGCAGTCACTTTGGTCAGTAACAGTTAGCCATAGCTAACAGTAACCATGTGTTCTCTGTTCTTCCCATCCACTCCCTCTACCATTCTCTCTCTGTGCCGCCCCCTTCTCTCTCTCTCTCTCTCTCTCTCTCTGTCATTTTCCCCCCCACTTCCCTTTCTCCCTGTCTGTTTTTGTTTTCCAAACAAAAGCACCCTGTACAGGAAATTGTGTACTCTGGGAGCGTTCAGGAAGACTGAGAGCAGATTTCCTGTTCAAACCATAAGGAGAGGCGAGGAGAGAAGAGAGAGAAATAGAAAGAGAGAGAAAGAGATGAAAGAGGGTCAGTAATCTGTTAAGCAGTGGAGAAACTACAGGCAGCCATTTCCCTCCACTCCCGTGCCCTCCCCACGGCAAAAAAAGAGGTTTGACATTTCAAACATTTTCTTTTCACCCAAACTACAGGAAACATGACCACCCAAAAATATGGCCAAGCTGACCAGTGGTGCTAAACTGAATAGGAAAGAGGCGAGAGAGAGAGAAAATCAGAGCGGCAAAGGGGAAAAGGGGCAATTACAGGAGGGAGAGAGAGAGAGAGAGAGAGAGAGAGAGAGAGAGAGAGAGAGAGAGAGAGAGAGAGAGAGAGAGAGAGAGAGAGAGAGAGAGAGAGAGAGAGGGAGAGAGAGAGGGAGAGGGAAGGTTCTGTGCCTCCACTAGATCACTTCCTGTGGCTGAGGAGCGTCAGAGTGTAGGGGGGTTGTGAAGACGAGAGGAAAAGGGGTCAGGGGGAGCCGGAGAGAGAGAGAGAGAGAGAGAACACCTACACTGCAGGAAACCAGTCTAACACACTCTGACAGAATTCCTGGCGATTTTGAGAAGATAGAAGCTTTTAGCTGGGACAGGCCCTTCACTGGGCACTCTGGGACTGAGCTTTGGACTTCTCTGATCTCCCTGACTGCACAAAAGAGAGGGAGAAAAGCCTGATGGAGCAGTGACGTCAAACTGGTGCTGCGCTTCAGAATTCCTCTCCCACACCAGCTCGCTGGAGTCGCGGGCAAGATGTGAGCCGACCAGTCCTTTTGTTGGACACTGGACTTCCTGGTTTTGGGCTTTCTTCCCTTATCTTTTCCTTTTTTCCCTGGGCCCATATTTCCCCGGTTTTCCGTGCTGAGTGGGGCCGATGCTTGGCGTCAGGCCCTGTTTACTCTGATCTTAATAAATCTCGAACTCCTCATGAAGAACAAATCCGCCAAGCAGAAGTCCAAGAGGAAAGGAAGCGAAAATGCGTTCGGCTGTGACTTGACGGAGCACCTCCACAGCTCGGGACAAGAAGGTACAATTTTGTTATTGCCTCCCTCCTCAGTTTCTCAACTCTGTTACTGTTCAGAAAACATCCTGCCTTTTTTGTTTTTGGTTCTCATCTCCTCGTGCCCTCGCCTGTTTCCTCTCACCATAATTAGTTAATTTTATCACTGAGACACTCTACTGGACACACTTCAGGAGAAACAGTTCCAATGTGTAATCAACCAACACCCAGTTTCTCTCCTGCCTTCCCTGGGACATACAGAGTCTTTAAGAGAGGGCTGTGAAATGAAAAAAACACTTGTTTCATTATTATGGATTATGTTCTCTCCATGAAATAAGGCGGGATATTTTAATGTGTCATAAAAGGTGACAAAGGTTTCTAATTTTGCAGTCACTTGCATCGTACAGTAAATATTTTTGTAATAGTAGTAACTGATAAACAGATTTAAAATCAGAGCTGGTGAGAGCACTGTTGTCTACTCAGAAAGGAGTTATGGATGGGCTGTAGGCGAAAATCTGAACTAACCTTATTGAAGTGTGTGCAGTAAGAAAGAGACCCAGCCCAGTGGAGAGTTTCAGCATTTCAGAGTTTCTGCCTGAATGTTATTTCAGTTTCTCCATGTCTGTGTACATAAAGATTCCTGCTCAGGTTCACTAAGGAAACAGCAGAGGTGAAAAATAAATGCAAAAGTGAACGGAAGACATGGGGGGTGGAGCAGAGACAGACGCAGCTGTTAGGTATTTACTGCTTGACTGGAGCAGGTTTTGCTCATGTTTTCCTCATTACATAAATGGCATTCTGAGGTGGTTATTGGCTATTGTGAGTTTTCATCGTGGGCTTAGCCCCGGGGTCATCCCTTCAGTTACGTGTCCTTGTGCATTGCCCTGCCCCAATGAACTGTGGGAAAGACACTATATAGCAGGAAAAGATGAGAGGAAAGACAATTTTAGTGGAAGCGGCACCTCGGACTGTTCTAAGATCAGATCTATCTATTCTCCTAGTCTACTCTGAAATCATTGGGACCAAAAAAACATCAAATTTCATAAACTGACCCGAGATCAGTGGAGAAGGCCAGATTGATTGTGTAGAGTCTTTTGTTTTAGATCCTGTTTGCCCACACATTTTGCTCGCCTTGGCAGGCACTAAGACTTGGCACTATATATAATTGTTTTTGTTGTTGTTTCTTTTTTGGGGGGTGGTTCAACTGGAAAAAAGCTTTAAAATAAATTAAGCTGTTCTTTTTTAAATGCATTTTTGTAGTTGTTTTGTGGGTTAGGCTGTTACACTAACTGGCATTAGAGTTTCATTACTAGAAAACATTAGCAAAGTGTGACTGTGTTCACATATGTCTATGGTATGAAGTTTTTATTGCAAACAGATCAACTGTCAACAGAAGCAAGGTACCTAGTATCAACACTATAAACCTTCCTTTATTTTTGTAGTTACTTAAACATACAATAACATTTCTTTTTATTTCAACTTGATGTTCCATTTAACTGTACTTGAGTTCATAGTGACACACAACATTCATTTTTCTTCTTGCCAATTCATTTGACAATTTCAAGGCAGACTCTTAATGCAGGACTGTATCATTGGCTGAGCTGACTAAGACATACGCTGCCGTGCACTGATCCTGTTTCTTCAGGCACACTCTTTAAGTCATGCTCAGATTTAGACCCACATTAGCAGCAGGATGTGAGTAGGGGCTTGGTAACGGAGCGTCGCTGTCGGAATGCAGTGGGTGGTCCTTGCTTTAACCCACCGATGAGCTCTGTAGAGCAGTGATATTCAAATCAGCCACATTGTTCCAAATCTTCACAAAGATCTAATAATGGCTGGTAGTTGACTGAACAGTTAATCCAGTTGGTTGGCAACTTGGTGATCACACCTGACTCCTAGGTAAAGGGAGGGTGGAAAATATTTAGTACCTTGAGGACTGAGATTAGAATACCTTTGCTGTAGACTCTATAAAGGTGCTGTGACATCTGTCAGTAGTCTCTGTGTAGACTCTGTGTTGTCTGTGTAGACACTGTGTGGATTATGTTATCAACCCTGTGTAGACTATGCTGTAAACTCTGTGTTGATTTTGTGATGACCATGTGTAAACTGTACAATAGACTCTGTTTAGTTTCAGTGTAGCCTATATGTAGACTATGTGTATACTGTGTCTCTACACTCTGTAGATACATAGACTCTCTAGATTTTGTGTAAGGATAAAATATAGACTAACTGCAGGCTGTGTAGTCTGTGTGCAGTCTTTATAATCCAGTTGTAGTCTGATCACAGTATCTATTTACTTGCCAGCCCCCCAGCTCTTGGCCAACAGAGCTCAGCTGAATGAGGAATCCCATGATGCACAAATACTACCTGATTGGCTGCATGTCAACTGACATCACAAGGATCTACTGTTTGTTCCGTAGCTCTAGAGAAGTGTGAGTTTATTGTCCCTCAACTAGGTATTAAAATGTCCTGATAAATGTCTAAAATAAAATTGACTAAATAATGATCAGTCCCTTCAAAAGATTCACTAATACAATACATTACAATTCCTTTTTTGAAATTACAATGCCTCCTTTTGCAAAATAATAAGTTAAAATAATTTATTGCTTGCATAATGACTTGAATATAATTTGGAATTTTGTCAAATTACCATGTACTCTGTTAAATATGGTGGATTTTTTGTCCTGCCTTTCTTGCCATTCTTGTCGCTCATTATATGCACAGATCTGAGTCAAATCTGTGAGTAAATTAGCATTCTTTTGGCCTACCAGAAGATCTGGAACTTGTTAAAACATTATCACAATCGCATATTCAAGACAAAAGGTGCCAGAAAAACACGCAGTTGTTTGAGGCTCCATTATGGCATGCTTGTTTCCTGATACTGAAATTCCTAGACAATCTTCTCATCAAGAAGACAAAGAAAGATAGCCAGGGCATTCTATATATCTCTCTCTCTCTCTCGTCTCTCTCTCATTATCTCTCTCTCTCCCTCTGTCTCCATCTCCATCTCCCTATTTCTCTCTCTCTCTCTCTCTCTCTCTCTCTCTCTCTCTCTCTCTCTGTCCCACCCTCCCTCCCTACCCTGTACTCTTTCAGTTCACTGAGATGGTCTGTTCTTGGGTGTGTAAACTGTGGTTTGGGTTCAGTCACCTCCCAGTCACAGAGTAGCCATTTATGCTGTCCTCTTGCAGGAGGTCCCTCTGCCCCAGAACTGCACAGCCATGTAATTCAGCACTAAATAACCTGTTTTCCGAGTTTCCAAATTTCAAGCTACCTTTAAGCTACTGACCTGCCCTCATACTTGGAATTGCAACATGAAGGATGTTACTGAGGCTAATGTTCACATATAGTTTATATAAGTGTAGGATTATTAGGAAATTATCATTTTTGCCCTTCTCAGTCACACAGTGTTTTTTGGAAAATAATGTTAAATTACATCTTTAGACATTAAATATACAGGTGTCAGAAAATCTTTGAAGTTGCTTGGATTTCTGCATTAATTATGCGTTAAATATTGTCATTCACCAACTAAATCATAATAACAAACACTGTCTGCTTAAACTAATAACACACCAACAGTTGTAACACATGCTATCCGCACTGAACACATTGTTTAAACATTCACAGTCCACACTGGAAAAGGTGTGTGAATTTCTAGGTTAATGACTTCTCCAAACTTTAAGTATTTTAATCATTGAGACGAGATTGGAAGAATAAGTTAATGTTGCCCTTCCCTTTAATTTTTTATTTTTTTTATTTTATTTTTTTTTGACAGATTATGCTCTTCTTAACTAAGAAATGTTGGGTGAGCCATGCAAAAGCAAAATAAATATCAGAGGAACTTAGAAGAAGGACTCTAGAGATGCATAATACTGGAAATGGGTACAAAAGCCCATTCTAAAGGCCTGAATGTTTGTCACGGTGCTTAGGGTAACGGCAAAGGACCTGCAAACCTTTTTTGAATTTACCATAGTCTCTCAATATGCATAAACTTTAAGAAAAACACTGAACAGGAATGCTGAACATTTCAAGTTTGCGTAAGACCACCTGGATGTCGCACAATGTTTCTGGGATAATTTTCCATGGACAGATGGAACGAAACGCACTGGCAGAACTGTGCAACGGTATGTTTGGAGGAAAATAAGCACCACCCACCAACAGCAAAGCCCCAACTGTTAAGCATGGTGGAGGGTGCATCGTGGCATGGGGCTGCTTTGTTGCCTTTGCGCCTGGACTACTCGCTCTCACAGAGTGGATGAAGAATCCAAACCTGTAATGGCTTTACAGTCCTCTGTGGAACACAGTCCCTTTGTCGTTAGTTCAGTTTTGAAAGAATTTCCATCTCCTGCTCCCATCATTGAGCAGTTTTGTTTTGTTTTGTTTTGTTTTGTTTTGTTTTGTTTTGTTTTGTTTTTTTTGGGGGGGGGGGGTGTTCTTTTCTGGATTTTGTAATCTTTGGCAGTTTTATTATTAGTTTTACTATTATTAATAACAAATTTGGGTTCACCAAAATAGAACCAAAAAACAGACAAACAAAGCAAACATTACCGACATAAATGTATTAAATATCATGTCGCTGTCTTTCTGTGTCTCTGTATTCTGTATTTTTATTTGAGAATCTTTGTCTGTGATACAGTGCATTTTCAGTATTTTGTGTGCAGCCTTGGTCTCACGTTCGCCTCTAGTGCTGCGCAGATTCAGATCTGATTTATTCACCAGGCCCTCTGTCTCTTTCACACTGCCTGATTCTCATTATCTGATCTAATTTTTCTCAGATCCTCTGGCCTCAGTCATGTTCAGTGCAGCTGTGCAGCCAGTTCCACCACTTTATGCATCCAATTAATGCAGATCCAAAATGGCTCTCAACTTGGCATGTTATATGTAGTGCATGACATAATGGTGTTTCCACCCATGGCTGGATTAACTGTTTAGATTACATAGCCTGCAGCCTAGGCTCACATAAGATCAGGGTGGTTCACACATCAAAGGGTTAAAAATCCAGTTTAAATAATTCTTTGGCATTTACTTCACCCTTATTCTTGCCATCTTGTGAGATAAAGAGCTTGCTAAACTTTAAGATAATTACACTTAGGTTCTGGTTTTCATTCAGCATTTCATCAGATAAGGTAGCAACATGTAATGTATGATAGTACCTCCTAGGAAATTTGAGAGTGGGTCCGCAAATGAAAGCTACAGCAAGACAAACAATCATGAAATAATGATTTCTGAAACTCCTAAATTAACCATGTATTTCAGAAGTGGTCTATTTTATTTATAATTAGCTAAGATAAAGTCCTGTTCACATTAAGTGCCTGTTCTTTTTGTTTATGTTTTTCTATTGCATGAGTGTAGGCATACTATTTTATGGGCTATTGATTATACTGTCATTGTTTTTTATAGTGTATATAAAAATCTCAAGTTTAAGGGAACTTCAAATCTTTCACAGCTTAGCATCACCAACTGGTTTAATGCAGTCCTGTTTCCACCCTGTAAAGTGCTACAGCTGTTACAGCTTATGAAAACCTCTAAATGTCCGGAGGAGCTACCTGTAATTTCATCCTGTAGTTTCATCTGTTGTGATCATGTTCTGGGTTAAGATTCAGAAGAGGCCCATCATGAGATTGGGATTCATGTTTAGTTTTTTGCACTTCCAAGTTGTGAGGCTTTTTACAGTTACCTAATTTAGCACCATTTGTATTGTTAATGCCTGATTAAAGGATAGGCTCAATAACATTGCAGTAATGACACAAAAACATACAAGAGTGGTGTTTTTGGCGCATACTTTGTACAGCTTTTTCAATCACAAAATCACTTTTAATTTATAGCATGTCATTGTTGAAATCTAAAATAGTCAAAGGTGGTTCAAAAACATTCTTTAAAATACTCGAATTAGAGTTGTGATGATTAATATGCGAACACAAATTAAGAACTATCCAAAACCACAAAATCTTCAGGATTATATTGGATAACCGCTTTCATATTAAAAAATGTGAACTAAAGGGTTGTTTTTTTTTTTTTTTTCTTTAAGAATGGCTCTTGCAGGTGTCATGTCATGTGGAGCACATCCTCTAGTAAGTTATTAATCCAAATGTAAACTTTGCAAGAAAAAGTGGGAGTTAGACTTAGCAGTGAAACACTGTGGAACGTCAGCACCACCTGGATTGTGTGCTAGAGAGGACAGTAAAGGCAACCCAGTTTAAAATGATGAAGGATGGAACAGCTTCACTGATGTCATATGGAAAACCTGTTTCACTGCTCAGCACAAGCTTGCATTTTCCCCTCCAATTTACCAAGGCTCAGAGTTACCATAGAAACTATTCCTGCAGATGAACTGGTGACAAGATTGATAAAACAATTTTTTTGTTTTTTTTTGTTTATGCAATTATAATAAAACCTTTTTTTTTTACATCAGAAACATCTAGGGGTAGTTAGAGCTTAATCTTTCCCCCTGAGCATAGATTAAATGTTATTTATTTCTGAATGTACTGTTTCTTCTCAAAGACATTCTGCAGGAAAAGTTTTTTGTTTTAATCGAAAGCTCAGATAATTGGTGTTGAATTAAAGATTTCTACATGGTTCCTGTGAGACCAGGCCCTGTAAGCTTCGAAGGGGTTGTTCTATTAAGTATTTCACCGGAATCACATTTCCTCCTGCTTTGTTAGGCTTATGATAGACACAAGCACCATAGTAAAATAAATTCCAATCCCAAAAACAGCCCATCTTCTCTTAAACACACAAAATGATCAAACCAGATCAAAGTAAACAAGCTTATCCAAGACCAGTGAAGTACGAGGGATCGTTGCCCAGAGACTTTGCAGCTGTAGGTATGTTTAGAGAGTGATTGAGATGCTGGTGGCAACCTTCCAAAACGCCTTTTCTATGAGAGGAAGTGTCGCAAGTAATACCCGCACCAAGGCCTCTGGGTGTGTCGGCCTTCCGTTGAAACAAACAAACCATTTTTAACTTCCTGCCCTGGCCTGCCATCTCTATAGCCTGACACTTAAAAAGGCCCAGTGCTTTGACAGAGCACTCTACAATCGTCTTATAGACCTTCGTTAAAGCAAGCTGGAAAGAGTCAATAGATTGGGTTAGGATCTGTGTCCAACAGCTGCTGCCTGAAAAGCTACACAGTGAAACTGCGGCTCTGCTTGTGAAGGCATAACAACTGTTTTGTGTCTGTAGAGTATGTTTGTGGCTGATGAGGCAGGAGGACTGTGTCAGAGTGAATAGGCTGATCACACTCCTTTTTGGTCCTGTTTTGTCATTTCTCTATGGTTTCTTTGAGTTTAGAAATTTGTATGTTTTTTAAAAGCTTTAAAAGGATGGCAAATGTTTTTTCTTATTAATATTATTTTTATCTTTGGTGGTTTTGTGCTTTTCTGGCATGGTGGTTACATTTTGCGAATTCAGATGTGCACAAGTGGTGGCAAGTCATTAACACTGAACGTTATATTCCTCCTACCACACCATTTCAATACCATTACAACATTTTACTGAACAGGTCTGTGAGTGACTGTGATTGTGATTACTTACATACAGAGAGACATACAAAGCTTGATTTTCACTGTGTTTGTAACACGTCCATAAAGAAGCTCTTTGCTGGACCCTTGTGTTTGGTGTCTGGTTTGTTGTCATTTACTGTAGCTTCCTGTGTTTAGACCCAAATTACAGCAGAATATTTTCCCCCTGACTCTCGTACTCTGTTGCTCCTTTTTTTTTCTCTATTTCAAATTGTATCACATTTTGTAAACTCTAAATAGCTAGACACAGCTAGATACAGCTAGATATAGCTAGATACAGCTAGACAGAGCTAGACACAGCTAGACACAGCTAGATATAGCTAAATATATTTTTTTGTAACTGATAACTGTGCCACTCGATTTTTTTCCATTATTATTTGGAGGAGGAGGATTTAGCATGAGGCCTGAAGCAGTACTGAAAGCAAAATGAATATCTATGTTCATGTGACAGGACCCTTTGATGGTAAGGTGTTTTTATGAAGGCCAGTGTTGATTTAAATCATTGTGGAAATGTAAGCCAAGCTAATCCATGCACAATCACCTTATTTACAATTTAATTCATAATGTATTGGTTTTGATTGTTCTGTCTGTCTCTCTGACTAAACACATGCAGTTAGACCACACGTGCACATGCGCACTCCATCAGCCTCAGTCAGACCTTTCCTCTCTCCTCCCCTCTCCTTTTCCTCTTCTCTCATTTTATCTCTCCTCTCTTCTCCTCTCCTCCCCTCCTCTCTTCCATACTCACCACCCCTTAACTCCCCATTTTCCTCTCCTTATGATGCTATTTCTGCCTCTTCCCAGCTGCAGAGTGGAGACACATCCTGTTCAGCCCTGCCCTGACATTTTGCTGTAGTTCTCACTATAGACTACATGTGTGTTACACACACACACACACACACACACACACACACACACACACACTCACACACACACTCACACACACTCAGACAGACAGACACAAGTCTATTTCAATCTTCATGGGAGTTTTCCTTTGAATTATGCATCGCTGTGTATAAATACTAAACCGACCCCGAATATAAAAGAGTATACACTCACATACACATACCTATACAAACATCTACACAAGAAGTAACAATACCTCATTTGATTATGAATGACACTGATTTTGGAAGTTTTTGAAATAGTAACAACCAATGGCAATCCTAATCCATTACAGTGGGATTCTGCATGCTAAATTTGCACCAGGAGATGGTATTCCACTACAGTTTTACTACAGGCAATATCATACATCTCATTACTCTGTACAATATTTGCTGTCTTTATTTAATACTACATGTCATTTAGATTTGTATAATACAAGGCTCAGTGCAAAACACAGTGCACATTACTTCTTAAAATCCACCAGTAAGCGTTTACGGATATGTTTAATTTGTTTTTACTATGCTCCATGTACAGGGAGATGATAGGATATCCACTGTCAAGAAGATCACTC